>NC_091436.1:120038026-120338026 GCF_964237555.1 Oryctolagus cuniculus
AGAGTTCATGAATGTCTGATAGAATAATCAGATATTAGCCTTTCATTATTAACACACATATATGTATGTGTGTATATATGTATACTTATATATATATATATATACTTCATCACAGTATTGACATACTTTACTTGGAATACAAGACCTCTTCCTTGGGAGTCCCATAACATTAACAAAATGCTTCTCTATTTTTATGACCACATGATGGTTGAATTGTCTAAGAGAGCCTTGCAGAATCCTGACTCTTTGGACTATAGAGACACTTTCCTACCAAATCTGTGTTATATTTGACACAGTCTTCTATTTTTCCAAGGGTAGTGTAATTGCCTATCACTTTCTAGATGATGCTTTTTTCACATGATCATGTTCTAGTCTTGATCATAAGAATGATCACATCTAACAAGATTTGCATTTCTTTTTTTTCTCTATTGACCTTTAAAATGCCTATTAGAGAACATCAATTTCATTCCACTTGAGCTGTCTACTTGAGTGCAGCCCTAATGATGCCCTCTATGAGTCTACATCTGCTGGTGGTAGAAATGCTTGCTTAGAATGCTGAAACATTTTTCCAAGTCAACTTGCTCTAGTTCTAGAGTTACTAAATGATTTACAATTTAAATGTGTAGTATATCTGGATTCAAATCATAAACTGGATTCCTCTCTGTCCTCACAAATAGAGTCTATATTATAGGGCTCATCATCCTAGATTTTCTTATAGTCATATAAAGATAAATCACAAAGTTATCATTCTGATTATTTATATGTCAGATACCAAAATAAAACTATTTTTCAGCTTTTCCCAAAGTTTGCTGGATTAATAATACTTTTCTGTTCCCAAAAAAGGAAAACTATGCTTTCTATTTCTGTTATTTCTTTAAATATTCATGATCATAGACGACTTGGGTGAGTTACATGGTAAGTACTGCTGCTAGGTGAGACTTTATGAGACTTTGCTTTGTCTATCACATTTTCTGTCTCTCAACATTTCCTTGATGCATGCTGCTGCTTTTACTATTTATTGTTCAGCTCTGTTGGCCTCAGGTTTTCTGTTCACCCTGGGGCTCTGTATCACATGCTGATTTCCTTTGGAGGCTGGGTTTTTTACTGCCCATAGAGAGAGGCTTGCACTATTACTGATTATGTCTTACAATTCTGGGACTGTTAGTTTTGTTGATATTTCCTATGAATGGGACTCACTGTGCTTGACCTCTGACATCCCTAGGACTGTTAGTTTTGTTAATATTTCCTATGAATGGGACTCACTGTGCTTGACCTCTGACATCCCTAGGACTGATGTTCTCTACTGCTTCTATTTTCTCACTTGCCCTCTTCTATTTCTTTCTTTTTTTCTTTTAAATTTTTTTTGACAGGCAGAGTGGACAATGAGAGAGAGAGACAGAGAGAAAGGTGTTCCTTTTTCCATTGGTTCACCCCCCAAGTGGCCTCTATGGCTGGCATGTTGCGACCGGTGTACTGCGCCAATCCTAAGCCAAGAGCCAGGTGCTTCCTCCTGGTCTCCCATGTGGGTTCAGGGCCTAAGCACTTGGGCCATTCTCCACTGCACTCCAGGGCCACAGCAGAGAGCTGGACTGGAAGAGGAACAACTGGGACAGAATCCAGCGCCCCGACTGGGACTAGGTCCCGGGGTGCTGGCGCCGCAGGCGGAGGATTAGCTTAGTGAGCCGTGGCGCTGGCCTCTATTTCTTTCTTACTAGTATGAAAAAAGATTTTTTTTTCCTTGTCATATTCCTTTCTAATATTTTTATAGCATTGTTGTATAGAACCTGAGTTAAGATTTTGACTTTTTTTTCCTCCACAGACCTCTAATTTCTTAGTTGTAAAGGTACTCAAGAAGAATGATGTTAGATAAAGAGACTTCAGTATACAATCTTTTATTACACCTGAAACACAGTCTTTCTAACATTTAGGAGTCTTGACACACCAGTCTACCATTGAGAGAAATTCCACTCATCTGAGAATGAATATTGCACCTAAACAGTGCACTCCATAGCCTCTAATTCTCCTCACTTCCCATTCACACAATATGTCAGACATTTCTATGACTATCCATTAACAAGTAAAGTACACTGACATCTGTTCTTTCCAAAGGGACTTCTTATTCAGATTAGAATATGAAACCCTGGAGCTGGCATTGTGGCATAGTGAGTAAAGCCTGCGCCCGCAACACTGGCATTCCATATGGGTGCCAGTTTGCGTTTTGGCTGCTCCATTTCCAATCCAGCTCCCTGCTAATGGCCTGTGAAAAGCAGTGGAAGATAGACTAACTGTTTGGGCCCCTGCCACTCATGTGAGAGACCCAGATGAAGATCTTGGTTCCTGACTTCTGCCTAGCCAAACCCTGGTCATTCTGGCCATCTGGGGAGTGAACCAGTGGATAGAAGATGTCTCTCTCTCTCTCTCCCTCTCTCTCTCTCCCTCTCTCTCTCTGTGTATGTGTGTGTGTGTCTCCCTCTCTTTCTGTAACTCTGATTTTAAATAAATAAATAAATATTGTTAAAAATAATATGGCACCCTAAAAAATCCAGGTAAAGAAAATTAGAGCCAGAACATACAGATGGGCTATTAGAAGATTAAAAAATAACAACGTGGAGGTGAATAGCAGGGACTGTCTAATAACATATATCAAAACCCCAAGTCCAACTTCACTAAATTTCTCTGTTATACATATATCAATTTTTTTCCAAGTCACATACATTAAGGGTAATTTCAGGTGCAAATTCAACAAGAATCATAGTCAATGAACATCACTCTCCTTACATGTTCAGCTACTTTGTTCTGATTCTGTCTGTGTTCTATCCCTCCAGCCCAGTGTTCAGAATTGTAGATGCCTCACATATTCACATTGTTGTTTACTATGGCTCAACTGGAAATGCAGATCCTACTATGTCCTCTTTATCCAAAGTGACATAAGGCTACATAAAGAAGCATACATAAATGCTCTTTGTTTGAAAAATAAAATCCTTTTTTAAAGATTTATTTTATTCATTTGAGAGAGAGAGAGAGAGAGAGAGAGAATCTTCCATCTGCTGGTTCACTCCCCAGATGGTTGCAATGGATGGCCAGAGCTGGACCAGGCAGAAGTCAGGAGCTTAGAGATTCTGCCAGGTCTCTCATGTGGATGCAGGGGCCCAAGGACTTCCCAAGTGCATCAGCAGGGAGCTGGATTGTAAGTGGAGCAGCCAGGACTCCAACTAGTACCCACATGGGATGTCAGCATCACAGGTGACAGCTTTACTTGCTATGCCACAACAGTGGCCCCCAGAAAGAAAATTTTAAAGGAGGCACTTGGTAGGCGTTGGTTGGTGTATAATAGAATTTGTAACTGTTGGAGAATGACTAGATCCTTCATCAGGTAGAAGACATGGTAAAGGGGAATCCTTCCTTACCTCAGTTTCTGTGTGTTTGTGCCATTAAACATGCAGAAATTAGAAAATGTGATTGTTTTTCAGTTTATACACTACTTTCTTTTTTTTTTTAATTTTTTTTTTTTTGACAGGAAGAGTGGACAGTGAGAGAGAGAGACAGAGAGAAAGGTCTTCCTTTGCCGTTGGTTCACCCTCCAATGGCCGCCGCGGCCGGCGTGCTGCGGCCGGCACACCGCGCTGATCCGATGGCAGGAGCCAGGAGCCAGGTGCTTTTCCTGGTCTCCCATGGGGTGCAGGGCCCAAGCACCTGGGCCATCCTCCACTGCACTCCCTGGCCACAGCAGAGAACTGGCCTGGAAGAGGGGCAACCGGGACAGAATGTGGCGTCCCGACCGGGACTAGAACCCGGTGTGCCGGCACCGCTAGGCGGAGGATTAGCCTAGTGAGCCGCGGCGCCGGCTATACACTACTTTCAGCAAATCTTTTCAAAAAAGAGAAAGCTGACTTGTGGTTCTGACCTCTCAAATGGTAGATGAATCAAAGTCCTTGAGACATTGAAGACTAGAAACTCATATTGTAATCCTAGCTTTTTGATTGCTGGCTTTGGTTTCAGTGGCATAGTAAAAATGCAAATTATCTTCCAAATATTAATATTTGTTTATTCTAACAAGTGTTTTTCAATTACAATCTTAGCATTTAGAACCAGTAAAACATTCTCTCATGCAAGCAGATAATCTAGAAAAAAACTGTCAGCAGTGTAGATATGTCATGGAAGTTAGTCTGTGTCATGCCAACTTGGTTTATCTGCATCAGTGTTTTTCAGAATCTCCTTCTCTGTATTGTTCTGTATTAGCTTGACCACTTTGTGTTTCTATGGGGGTGCAAACTGTTGAAATCTTTACTTAATGCATACTAAACTGATCTTCTGTAAAAAAAAAAAAAAGAAATTATCAATTCCCAATTTGACTCTCACTGGGATTAAACATGACAATAGGTCTGATCTGATTTCATCATCATTTAAAAAAAATCATCTATTATTTTTCACTTTATGTTTCTGTGTGGGAGCAAACTGTTGAAATCCTTACTTAATGTATACTAAGCTGATCTTCTGTATATTAAGATAATCGAAAATGAATCTTGATGTGAATGGAAGGGGAGAGGGAGTGGGAAAGGGGAGGGTTGTGGGTGGGAGGGACGGTATGGGGGGGAAGCCATTGTAATCCATAAGTCGTACTTTGGAAATTTATATTCATTAAATAAAAGTTAAAAAAAAAGAGATTATATTAAAAAAAAAGAGTGGGAATAAGAGATGGAGGAGATGTACAATTTGGGACATGCTCAATCGGACTTGCTCCAAATGGTGGAGTTAGAATCATGCCAGGGGATTCCACTACAATCCCATCAAGGTGGCATGTACCAATGCCATCTCATTAGCCCAAGTGATCAATTTCAGTTCACAATTGATCATATTGATAGGTCTAAGAGTCAAAGGGATCACACAGAGAAGACTAGTGTCTGCTAATACTCACTGATAGAATCAAAAAGGGAGAGTAATACTCCCTATTCCTCTCCCTAGCCCCTAGCAGCATCTTACCTACATTCTGTCTCTGTGAATTTGCTTATCCTAGATTATTATATGAGGATACCTCAAAGAGTTCATGAAAAATGAATCGTAAAGATAAATTTATTTATTTATTTATTTATTTTTTATTTTTTGACAGGCAGAGTGGACAGTGAGAGAGAGACAGAGAGAAAGGTCTTCCTTTTGCCATTGGTTCACCCTCCAATGGCCGCTGTGGCCGGCACGCTGCAGCCGGTGCACCGCGCTGATCCAATGGCGGGAGCCAGGTACTTCTCCTGGTCTCCCATGGGGTGCAGGGCCCAAGTACGTGGCCAATCCTACACT
Source organism: Oryctolagus cuniculus (assembly GCF_964237555.1). Classification (NCBI taxonomy): domain Eukaryota; kingdom Metazoa; phylum Chordata; class Mammalia; order Lagomorpha; family Leporidae; genus Oryctolagus; species Oryctolagus cuniculus. The sequence goes on from NC_091436.1 coordinate 120,043,319, forward strand.
GCACTCCCTGGCCACAGCAGAGAGCTGGCCTAGAAGAGGGGCAACCAGGACAGAATCCGGCGCCCCGACTGGGACTAGAACCTGGTGTGCCGGCGCCGCAAGGCGGAGGATTAGCCTGTTGAGCTGCGGTGCCGCCCTAGATAAATTTATTTTGATGCAAAACTTTTTGAAAACAAGCACACCTTTTTTCATAGTATTTTCCCCATGAACTTTATGAAGACCTATTTGTATAAATGGATTCAAATAATATTTGTGTTTCTGTGCTGGGTTCCTTTCAGTTTGCATAATGTTTCGGAGGTTTATCCATGCATCTTTACTTCATCCCTTCTCACGAGTGAATAATATTTAATTGTATGCATACACCACAATCTGTTTATTCATCTATCAATGGACATTTGGACTATTTCCACCTTTTGGCTATATTGCATAGTGCTGCTATATTGTATATACAAAAATAGGCACTAATACAAGTATATGTTTTTTTTTTAAGATATTTATTTGAAAGAGCTACAGAGAGAAGTAGAGAGGTAGAGACAGAGAGAAAGGTCTTCCATCTGCTGGTTCACTCCCCAGATGGCTATAATGGCCAGAGCTGTGCTGATCCAAAACTCGGAGCCAGGATCTTCCTCTGGGTCTCCCATGCAGGTGCAGGGGCCCAAGGACTTGGGCCGTCTTCTACTGCTTTTCCAGGCCATAACAGAGAGCTGGATCGGAAGTGGAGCAGCTGGGACTAGAACCATAGCCCATATGGATTGCTGGCGCTTCAGGCCAGGGCTTTAATGCGCTGCACCACAGTGCCAGCCTTCATTTTGAATAATTGTTATGGCTTCAATTTCACTAATATTTTCTTCTTTAACATTTAATTTGTTATTAGTCCTAGCAGACTACATTTTTAATTCACATTTCAGTTTAATTCAAGCTATCAGGGTTTTTTTTATAGTTTAGTTGATTCTATTTAATGTTTGAACAAATGAGTAATATTATAATACATATTTTAATATTCTTGTCATCTTTATTCTAATATCTATGCCAACTCTGGTTCAGTTAGTTAATTGATTCCTGTCCTCACTTTAGGTCTGACATATTTTCTTGCTACTCAGCAAGCCTGATAATCTTTGGTTTGATGCCAGATGTTAATAATTTTTATTTGCTGGAGATGGATATTTTATTATCTCTCTATGTCTTCTTCACCTTTGTCATTGGATTCTGTTTAATTTCTTGGGAGGGAGTTGATCTGTTCAACTTTTGCATTTAAGACTTGCTAAGTGAGACCAGAACAGCATTTCACTTACGCCTAATTATCCCTTATTACCAAAGCAAAACTCTTCTGAATACTCAATGCTCAAGATTCATGATGAGATTATTTTAATCATTTGGCGTAGGCACTATTCCTGGCCTTTTATGAGTGCAAGGCTCTGTGTCATCTAATCTCAGATGATTCTTTAACCAGTCTTGGATAGTTTTATTTTCAACATGTAACAAGTAATGTTCTAAATATGAAAGACAGGTGGATGATCCACAAATCTTCAGAATTCTCTCTTCACAATTCTCTCTTCTCTAGCACTGTTTTGTGAACTCTAGTAGTCTGATTCTTCTCAGATTTTCAGTTACTCAATGGAAGAAGTCGGCTGGCACTGCGTTAGTTCTATGGACCTTCAGTGTAGCTCAGGAACCCTGTGAATGATGAACACTTTAGAAGCACCTTAATAAGGAACCATAGAGATTGCATGGCCCTGGCGCAAGGGTGACACACAAATTCATGAGGTGTCCTATATATTTTAAAAGAAAGAAAAATGTAAGCCTTAAAAATCATATTTTTTCTTAATCAAATAGCACCAAAATTCCTAAGAAACAAAGTTAGAAGGAAAGAAAGATAAAGAAGGGAAAGAAGGAAGGAAGGAAGGAAAGAAAAGAGGGAGGGAGGGAGGGAGGGAGGGAGGAAGGAAGGAACTCCATCACAGTATTTACCTGAAGGCAATGATAAGTCTCACTTCATTTATTTCCCATCTCTCAGAGATCACCATCCCTAACTGCCTGATAGCTATTGTCTTGAGAACTGTTATCTTCTATATATGCCTGGTTTATTCTGTCGTATTTTTAGGCAGATAAGTAAATCTAGCCTTTGTTATTTCATGTTGACCAGAATTGGACGTACTTTCTCATCATTTCATTACTGCTATCAGCCTTTAATTTTTTTACACCATTCTAGTGACAAGAAACTTCCTTTTGTCTAAGATGATTTGTGTTTCTCAAATTTATGTCTAAAATATTATGGTTTATAAGCAGGGAGTAATTAAGTGTAAATCAAACTGACATATAGAATCCATTTAATTTTATTAATAATTAATTGCTAAAATTCTTGTTTGTGAAAATTTTTAGTAATAGTTTCAATTGTGGTTAAAGGTCTGGTGAAAGAAAAAATTTAATTCTCTCTCTATTTGACATTTTGAGGAAAACCTGGTAAGGGTACCAAAAATCCTCAGAAAACACAGAAAATTTTCCCTCAGTTTCAGTGCTGAAACTGAAAAAATTCTTTGCTGCTTCTAACAAATATAGCAGCAATTGCAACATGAGATTAATGTTCACTTTAGGTTACAGATCCTAGTAATAAGAGTGTTGTCTGCCTGTTTAGACCTCCTAAGACTTCTGCTTGGAAAGAAACTTTGCTATGTGGTTGGTGGCAGTTAAAAATACCTCAATGTGTAATACTGCAGGTCTCATTTATTCCCCTTTGTCTGTAGGTGAGTCTTCAGTCTTTTTGGAAGTATTTTGTGATGCAAACGCTGCAACCTTTTCTGGGATATTTGACCTTACTGTGTGAGAAACTATAACTCTGACCTGATAGAATGAATCATCAATAACTTAACAGATTTTCAGGACTTGGGCCAAATGCGCAGAAACCCTTGAGCTGCAGGAGGCTGTGTAGGTAGCTTTCAAGCTATCTGATAGTCTTTTGACCCTTGTCACTATATATTTTTCTATAATGATTTGTTCATAGAATTATATGCTCATAGAAAATTTCCCTTGGTAGTTTGAGCATGAGGGAAAAGTGTTGATTTTACTACCTTGTCCTTTCACAGAATATTTCTTCTACCTGTCATTTAAAAGTTAGACTAAAAGCTAAAACTGGATTAAAAACATTCCAAATGGTAGTCTGTATCCTGGCTGAATATAATGTTCAGAGTTCACTGAAGTGTTCTTCCAATCCAAAATTGGAACTTAGTCTATAAGAATAGAGAAAGCTCCTTGAATTTTTGATAAGCAGTAAAGTAAAAAAGGATGAGAGAAATTACATGAATTCAAAAATCTACGAAATCACAGATCTGACACTTATTAACAATAATCTCTTGCTAATAAAGTTAATTAATTCTATGTTGGAAATGCAGTAAGTTGGAAAAAGAAATGACCACAGGACACACACTTCTACACCAAATAATTATTTATTCTCTCTAGGATCAAGATGACACAGTTATTAAATGTGGGTTGACATGAAGTTGGAAGAAACTGCAAGCCGGTTAGATGTCAGAATTGTAGTCAAAAGATCTTGACAGGCTAGGAAATTGAGCCTAATTTATCATTTCACTGGATACAATTTATGTCACAAAATGCAAAGTTCTTTACTCAAATTTACACAGGAGACTGTGTGTGTGTGTGTGTGTGTGTGCATGATGCACACACAAATGGAATAATAGTATGATCATTAAATGTCAGATACTGGGTGAAGAAATGTATACGCATTATTTCATTTCTTCCTTATGACTAACTGAGAGTGTAATTTCTCCTATTAACTCTATTCTGCTAATGAAGAAACTGATTCTCACGTTGATAATTGACAGATTCAACATATGAACCTGGTCCTGGACTAAGCTGATTAAAAAGATTGTACTCTTATCCATATTCCATTGCTTCCTTGTAGCTAAAAATAACTCAGAAATTTTCCATGACTGCAAGAGAAATTCAAATTATGTGAATGACAATGAAATATCTAGTAGTAGGGAAGTGAAAATCTTCTTTCTGGAAGAAAATAAATAAATAAAAATCCTTCAGGTTATGTTCTTCTGTTAGGTGCTGTCCAGTTCCCCCTCATATGCATATTGATGTGAGTTAAAGGAAAGAATTATTGAACACTAATGAACAATATATGGATATATATATTCTGTAACACTTATTTGTATCTCCTGGTCATGCTGTGTCAGTTTTGTAAACAGTCCACCCCAGAAAATGTGACTTAAACAACAGAAGTTTATCTCCATAGCGATATAGAAGCTAGAAATCCAAGATGGCACAGCTGGTTTCCTCTAAGGCCCTCTCTCCTTGGCTTGGCTTGGCTTGGCTTGTAGATGACACTCTTCTTTGAGGTGTTTTTACATGGTCTTCCTTCTGTCTGTGTCTCTATCCTAACCTCCTCTTCTTTGAAGAACACACTCATAACTGGGTCAGGGCTTGCAAATAAGGCCTCATTTTACCTTAGCTATCTCACAAATTGCTCTAAGTCCAAGCACTGTAACATTTTGAGGAATAAGGTTAGAGCATTGACATATATACATTTTGGGGTGACACAATTCAGGTCACAGTATATGCTTATGCTTTATGTGAGTTCACCACCTAATGTAGTCACTAGTAGAGACTTATCACCTAAACTTATGAAAAGGAAAGGTTGAGAAAGCTCAGTTGAAGATGGCATATGTCATATGAGTGCTCAATTGATGTCTTGTGTCCAGATATTCCATCTCCACCAAAGTCCAATGGAACAATTGATGTTTTTCACATTATGTATTGATTTCTTCTCCAAATGACAACCCTTTCTTCAGAATTCCATCATTTTTCTTTTCTTTTTTTAAATATTTATTTTATTTATTTGAAACTCAGAGTTACACACAGAGGGAGAAGGAGAGGAAGAGAGAGAGAGAAAGAGAGAGAGAGAGCACGCACTTCCATCCTTTGGTTCACTTCCCAATTGGCTGCAATGGCTGGTGCTGTGCTGATCCGAAGCCGGGAACCAGGAGCTTTTTCTGGGTCTCCAATGTGGGTGCAGAGGCCCAAGGACTTGTGCCATCTTCTACTACTTTCCCAGGCCATAGAACAGAGCTGGATCGGAAGTGGAGCAGCCAGGACTCGAACTGGCGTCACATAAGGGATGCTGGCACTGCACTCGGCTGCTTTACCCACTATACCACAGCGCCATGCCCCATCATTTTTCTTTTCTAAAATGTTTCCCATCACTGATACATCTTCATATTATAGGTTATTCTGAGTCATATGATCCAAGTGGCAGGACCACTAGCATTAACTTCTAAGCCAGCAGAGTGCTCATTCTTGCTTTAAGTTCCACTCACATTAGGCAATGTGTCATGTATTGTGCTTCTTTCATAATTGTGGAAAGTGCAGAATTCAACCATCTGTGTATTATTTTGGAGTGAATATGGCAACCTTCTTCTGACTACTATACTCCTAAAAGATTACAGATTTAACAAGGCTTTGAATCTTCACATGTTAATCTCTACTTTCTGATGCAATGTATCTCTAAAGAGTAGTAACTTCTTGTTTAACTCAGTTTAATTAACATATACTCAATGTTAACATATCAATCAATGGATTGATATTGTTTATAATAATGACAGCCTAGATATGTTTAGACTATAATATTAGTGGACTACAGTTAACACTGCTTTCGAGAGAAACACTAAAGGTAAATTATTGTCACATCCATGTGAAAACAAACAGTTTCTAATTTTTATCCTAGAGTGGAAACAAAAAGTACTCATTTGCCTAATTAATAGCCTGGTAACATACAGAAATCTGAGGCCACATTAATATACCATATGAAAACCACATCTGATACACAGGCTAAAATTGAGGCTCTCCCTTTCCTCTCTTTCAGCACCGGAATGTCTTGGTTAGATCATGTTACAGTCTTAGTGATCGGGAGGGGAGGAGGGAGGAAATCCTAAAAGAGAACACAGGAAATATTGCAGGCAGGAGTCCTCTGCATTTTCTCTAAGCAAGTTAAGCAATTCTTAACATTTTCAGAGTAGATAATTTCTGCTGAGAAAGAATGTTCAAACAATTCAGAATATGCAAAGTTTTCAGAGGCATATATCCAGATGTATCCTTTGAAAGTATCAAAATGCCAATAGGATGGCAGTGAGTGCAAGGTGATGTGAGTGTTTTGCAAGAGTACATAATTGGAAATCTAGGAGCTCTTTTTGACTAATTTCTTAAGCTGTGAGGCCTAGTGGTTGACCAATAAATATGTGCCCTGTATAAAGAAAGTCAGATCTGGCAAGACTTTTCATTGGGAAGTATATAATTGAGAACAAAATCCCTGTCGCCAATATTAGAAGAAACATCTGTAATATTTTTTAAAAGATTTTATTTATTTATTTGAGAGGTAGAGTTACAGACAGTGAGAGGGAGAGACAGAGAGAAAGATCTTCCCTTGGTTCACTCCCCAAATGGCCGCAATGGCCTGAGCTGTGCTGATCCAAAGCCAGGAGCCAGGTGCTTCTTCTCAGTCTCCCATGTGGGTGCAGGGGTCCAAGGACTTGGGCCATCTTCTACTGCTTTCCCAGGCCACAGCAGAGGGCTGGATTGGAAGAAGAGCAGCTGGGACTAGCACCTATATGGGATACTGGTGCTGCAAGCAGAGGATTAACCTACTGCACCATGGCACTGGCCCCGAAACATCTGTAATATTTTAAAATGAAAACCTATATTTTCTTTCATGAGCCTAGTATGTTAGCCTAGCAAAATATTAACAGCATCTTCATTTTTTTCTGGAGAGAATTAGACTAGATCGCTTAAGCCCTCAGTAAAGAGGCTGAAGGATATACTTAAAGAATGACTCAATTCATCACCTAGCAAGCTGGGAATTGAATAGCTCAAATTATCCAAAACAGAAAGTCAGCTCGCTATTTAATGATATTCAAAGACACTTTATCTTTACTTGGTGATAAGTTTTCAATGTTATTCACTTCATTCTCTCAAAATGAAAATATGAAGTTTCTCTGTGGTTGGAATTCTGGGAAGACTAAACAATTTGATTTTCATAATCCTCTTTCTGAATAGGGAAAGAACCAGGCTCCAAAGAAAAATCGATGTAAAAATGTACTGTGGCACAGAGATGGACTTCAGTTCCAACTGGGAACTGAAATGCTACAAGGCAGAAAGCACACAGAATACCTGAGGAGGTAGATGCGTACACAGACAGACAGTGGCTCAGTGGAAACTCACTAACCATACACTTCTTGGACATAGACTTGATGACAAGAAAACTAATTCCAGGCCAGTCAAAGTTGGGAAAAACATTAGTGATGTCTATCTTGGATTTATTCATGAACTTTCCTCAAGAAAGTGTAACACAGTGCCTCTTTTTATGTAGGGCTGGGCAAGATTGGCTAACTGTAGCCATTCTTATCAATAAGTATTTACTAAGTACCAATTATGTATTAAATACTTGTTATAAGTAATTAAACAGAAAAAATATATTTTCAGTAAGTTTACATTCCTTTGAGGGTGACATACAATTAGTGACAACTACAACAACCTAAAACTAGTCATGTTAATTAGATTGTAACAAGCATTTTGAAGGTAGCAGACCAAGTGATAAGAAATAGTTTAGGAGACAGTAGGGCAGTTTAAGTAGTTGGGGAAGTCATAACAGAAAGTAGGTAAAAGTTCTCCATCAATGAAAGAACACTGTTTTCAGCAGTAAATTCATAGATGCAGAAATGGATAGCAGCCACAATATGCTGGTGGAACTAGAGCACCATGTGGACTTCATTTCAGCTAAACAATAAGATGCTATTTGCCAAGAATTGGCAGAGAAAATTGTTTCATAAAGTGCTAATGTTATTAAAATCATTGACTATTTTTATTAGACTATTAAATATTCTAATAATACAACAAAAATAGTTTTGTTAATGTCAACATATGTTGGAACTCAACTAATGTTTTGTTTGTTTTCTTTATTTTTGCTTTTCAATTATACACCATCACACATAGGTTTTAATCCCCCCAGGGAAACATATACTAGACTTATTTGTTTTCATTGAAAATAAGAAAATAATAATATGTGTATTTTGTGTTTTGAGTTTTATTTTTTAAAACAATACTCAAATTATCACACATCAAAATCCTAATGTAAATAGAGTGTATTAGCCTGAATAATGAATCAGTTTAATTGAAAAATGGTTTATAAGCTGAAATTTTCATCAATTTTATAACCTCTAATGGGAATCATACTTCTCATGCAGAGTAGCTGTAGTCCCTTGGGTTTCTGGGGAAAATGTAGAGAATAGAGAGGCTGATGTATCTCAAATTATCACATCCAATTATGTTAGGGAAGCCTCATGTTTTCTTAAACCTTTGTGTGACTTTTCAGGACTGTAATACACAAATAACTCATACTAAAAACTAATGATTTTCTAAGTGGAATCACAAACTCCTGAAATATTGGCACCAAATATATCACTTGTGTCATCTTCTATGCCAATCATCCATAGGTCAAGGAACCAAGTTTTAATAATCACTAGTAGTTATCTTACGAAAAGAAGAAAATGAAGCAATTTAAGATGAAAAGGAATGGTAGTTTTTACCATACAGAAATATTTAATAGATAAGACCACCAAGATTTCATAATAATTCCTAATCATGCTTTCAACATTATGAAACTTAGGTCAACCACTAGGCCTCACAGCTTAAGAAATTAGTCAAAAAGAGCTCCTAGATTTCCAATTATGTATTCTTGCAAAGCACTCACATCACCTTGCACTCACTGCCATCCTACTGAATAACTGCTGACTCTGCTAAAGCCCCTATGAATAATTTCTGACAAATTCCGTGCCTTTCCATTACTATATCAGGATTCAGACTGGATACCACATCCATCTGGCTCTGTCTAGTCAGATTCCTGCATTAATTGTTTGGAAGTTAGGAAAATGGGTATCTGCTCCTTTAGATTTTATGATGAGGAATGTGACATTGATCTCACATACATTGGTTTTCTTATAATAAAGGAAGTGTAAATCCTGAGCAACCTCAAAGAAACATCACCCAATCATTATATACCTTTTGCTTTTCATTTAATTTGTATATTAATACATAGTAAAGTTCTCCAACACATCAACTGTGTGTGCAAATTTATCTCTAGTCTTTTAGTCATACAAGTGCATTTATCTTCCATGACTTTCAAATCAGGTGACCCAAGATCTCCACAGTTATATTGCACTTAGCTTTGAATATTATTCCTTCCTTTGATATCAGAACTTATCTTGATATTGTGCAAACTCTGAATAAAATCTTAAAGTTGAGTCTTTCAACATAATCCACATAAAATTGCAGATGATAGAAGAAAGAAAATAAAAATTAAAGATGAACAAAAATATGCATTTTTTATACTTTCTCACTTTTTATTAAAATTTGTTTTATGTCACCATTTGCTCTCTTAACTGTCACAAAACATGATATGAAGCTGTATTAAATTAATTTACTGTCCTTAAAATTTTTATGATCTACAATACCATGAAACTTCTTGCTAGTATTTATAATAATTGATAAATCATGAACAGTATAAATTTAATCACTGTGCAAACTAACATGGATGACATGGTTTTGTTAAGGAGAACTTTTTAATACTCTCATATGACATCATTTAAATGGGAAATCATGTGTGAAACTGATCCATATTGAGTTAAATGACTAGGGATATGCATATAGCTTACATTAACCAAAAGTGAAAGGACGAAGCCTATTCCTCTTCTTACCTCCCCACCCCATGTATCCTATCTCTACCTAGTGTTAATGTGTATTAAAGTTTATTTAGATCCTTATGTTTTAAGTTGATGCAGGTAATTCAGTATGGTCACTACTGAAAAACACAGTATGAATATCTCTCTTATGCACATTTCATGACATGTTTAAGAAGCACTGGACACCCATTGAAAGCAATATGCGTCTCACATTTGTTTTCTATTATTAATGTCAGAAGTCATCCATCCATTCCATCTCTAGCCATCTATCTTTCCACCTATCCATCATTATCTATGACTATTTTCACACTCTTCGTGTTCTTATCTCTGCCTTATATGAATATGTCAGAGATGGTAAGCGCTTAGTAAGAGAGTGATTTATAAAAATACAACCAAACCACAGTCCTGTCTCAAATGGTGAAGCTGGCCAGCATATGCAACTAATTCTCACAGAGGCTTTCTGGAAAACCAGTGACAAGATTGGGACTCTGGGCTAGCCCCAGGGCAGTAAGCAGTGGTAGACGGCTACACACAGCCTCATGTGTAAAGTTTCTGAACTGACACAAAGCTTAATGGAAATGAACCTTGACGATGTGGCCAATCGAGTGTAAGTGACATCCTGCTTGGCATGCCATGATGATTTTTTCTTTTCTCTCTTGAAGGCATAATGCTTCCTGTGGGAAACCTTAGCTTAAAATGCCATTGTGTGCTTAGATAGGAGATTTACCAACCCTGAATAGGATATAACTAGAATAAGGACCCCCAGAAACTGGTTCTTCCTTGTCCACTGCACTGCGCTCACCAACCCAATGAAAAGTCAGAGTTGCTACACCAGTTTCATCTGGCACAATATTGAAATAGTATTACATCTTATAAAAAATAAAATTTAAGAAGTCTATGAAAAAGTAAAGTAGGCACTAGTCATTTTCCATTTATTGGTTATCTATTATAGTGAATCACTTATTATTTTAGGTCTGTGGGGAATAATAAGAAAAAATAAGACATTCTGTACCTGCTCTCCAGGATCTGCAATTTAATTGCAAAGTTAAGACATATAAGAGAGTAGTGAAATAAGCCAGTCCCCAAAAGACAAATACCATATATTTTCCCTTATCTGTGGTAACTAGAAGATTCCAGACAAATGTAATGTATATGGGTGAAACTGACATTTTGAGAATTGATTATTTTTTACAGCCCTTGTCTCTACTGTTGAGGAACAGCGGTTTTTTGTTGTTGTTGTTGTTGTTGTTGTTGTTCATTTTATTATTTGTTGAATTCTTTATTTAGTGCTGGTTAATATAATGATTATTAAATAAACTGAAAGTATGCCATTGTAAAAATGAAAGAATAAGTAAGGAAGGAGGAGGGATGGTGGGAACATGTGCAAGAGAGAGGAGAATGTGGGAAGTATCACTATGCTTCTAAATCTTTTTTCTTTGCCTTGATTAATGTTTAGCTGCTGCTTCTTAGAATGGATCCAGCTCCATACCAGCACAATTTAATCCAAAAAACTCTTTGACACGGGTAATTATTCTATATATTGAAAGTGCAGGGGCTGGAGCTGTGGCATAGCGGGTAAAGCCGCCGCCTGCAGTGTCGACATCCCATGTGGGCACTGGTTCGAGTCCCAGCTGCTCTACTTCTGATCCAGCTCTCTGCTATGGCCTGGGAAAGCAGTGGAGGGTGACCCAAGACCTTGGGCCCCTGCACCCATGTTGGAGACCTGGAAGAAGCTCCTGGCTCCTGGCTTCATGTTGGCTCAGCTCCGGCCAATACCGCCACTTTGGGAGTGAACTGTGGATGGAAGACTGCTCTCTCTCTCTCTCTCTCTTTCTCTCTCTCTCTCTGCCTCTGCCTTTCTGTAACTCTGCCTTTCAAATAAATAAATAAATAAATCTTTAAAAAAGATGTGCAGAGAATGACAACATGCTCCAGATCATGGAGTTATGAGCAGCTGGACTCAATTCCAGATGAGTTTCATTCCAGATTTCGGCCACTTTCATCACTTTAATACTAGGTAAAGATTAGAAATAGATGTGGGAGAAGTGGAGACAAGGCAGAGTATCTGAGGCAGGGGAATGGAATTTGTGAAGTTTTCAATGTGAGGCATTTACCTGAAGAAAAAAGTATTGAGTAGGAGATGAAAGTAGCAAGAAAGAGTGATTAAGAGGTAAATGTATAGGTTCCTGTTTATAGAGTGCTATGCAAGACATAGTAATTGTTTACCTGTGAGCAACAGGTCCACTATCAGACTGGAAGCAGACTGGGAATGGTTTTCTGGTTAGAGAATGGATCATGTAAGGTGTGGAATAAGTTGGTGATAAAGATGTCACTGGCTCTGTACTACTAGGAATAAGGTGTGAGATGATGGTGAACAGCAGCTGGCTTCTGGGAATGTGGTATCAAGAAAAGTTCATAATTTTCAGAGTTATTTAAATATGCACTAAAATGAAATAATGAGATGTCATAGGGAAAAGAGTAGAGTTGGAATGCATCGTTTACTGGCTTTGGAAACTGCATGTGAAATGTTGTTATTTAAAGAGGAAGGAAATTCAGGAAGATGAGCTATTCTTGACATTGTTATTTTTCCTGTAGTGGCTGTCCTACTATGATGTCTTTAAGATGACACCACCATACTTACTCACTGGTGTACAATTAATCAGAGTTTTAGTAATTGATATGGCTTAAACTAATCTTGAATTGTACTTCAGTGGCTAATATAACGAGAGTATCCTACACTGTGAAGCCCATAAAGTCTGCTTTTCAGTTTCCCAAATTATTGAGATGGTGTCTGAGAATGTGTGCTGAGAGTTTTGCCTTTCAGGGAGGAAAATAACCTGCCATGTAGGAATGGGAATAATCTGCAGAGTGGAAGGCTCAATCTCCTGGTGCTTTATCTTGAAAATTTGGAAATAATTGAATAACTTTTTAGCTATATTTTCTGAAGCAAGTAACTTAACCTTAAGCAATAACACAATTTGAGAATTTCATCCAATTTATATTTTAATTTTTATTTATAAGAGGACAGATTTCATGTATTTCATATATACAGGTTTTTTTTTTAATATCTATTTATTTATTTGAAAGACAAAGTTACGGAGAGAGGAAGAGACAGAGAGAGAGTTCTTCCATCTGCTGGTTCACTCCCCAGTTTGCCACAATGACTGGAGCTGAGCTGATCCAAAACCAGTAGCCAGGAGCTTCCTCTGGGTCTCCCACATGGGTGCAGGGGCTCAAGCACTTGGGCCATCTTCTACTGCTTTCCCAGGCCATAGCAGAGAGTTGGATCAGAAGAGGAACAGCCGGGACTAGAACCAACACCCATGTGGGATGCCGGTGCTTTAGTCCAGGGATTTAACCTGCTGCACCACAGTGCCAGTCATATATACAGTTTTAAGAACATAATAATACTTTCTACACTATACCAGGGAAAGAAGTGTTTTTGGTTAGAGCAGTGTTTGATTGCCATCAAGTGATTATCAAAACAATTGGTAGCCAAACTGTCTAGGAATAAAACTGTGGACTTTAGTACATTATATCTATATACAAATTCTTCATTTCTGGGAATCCACAGAAGCAAATTCAGCAATGATTTTAAAGTACTTATTTTTATTCCAATTCTTAATTTAAGAAAGATGGCATGTGCAACTTTGGACTCATCTGGATTACCACCTCAAAAACAAATGTACTCATGCATTCATTTTGGGCTAATGAGGAAAAAAATAGGGAAGTTTGCAACCATCAATAATGTATGCTCATGTAAGGGTCAAATGATGATATGCCATAATATACAAGGGAAAGTTTCAAAATAAACAGTGAATGGTGTGAGTGAATCAACTTTCCTCAAATAGTTAGTATTAGTGATGAGAGATGTTATGAATAAATAAACAATCCTATGCCACATAGAAAGAAGCAAGCTCACAAAGCTATCACTGACTTAGCTTTAGTTAAATATGTACATCTATCAGATTTCATATATATATTTATATATCTAGTAAACTAAGCTATATTTCTATATGTTTGGTAATATTTAATTTGGATTTTTTAGAATTACTTTTATTTAGTGGTTACTATTAAAAGAGGTTTATATCTATTTAGGTACTTATAATAACTTAATAAAAAGTGTAACCAAAGAAATTTAAGTAACCTCAGTGTTTCTCAAGACATACTTTTTAAATTATCACTATTCTAAGAGTTGCTGAAGTTTGTGAGATACCATTTGATACAGCTAAGCTATTGACACAGTATGGATTTTTGGAGGTATTCATTTAAATATTCTTTTGTTATCTAAGGTCATGAAACCTTAAATTCCCTCCAAAATCAACCCAAGAACTAAAGTACCAACGTGTGAAACTTTAGTCAATTTTAGAGAGACTATATTGGTATATATAGGTATTTGAAAAAAATAATTTTCAGAAAAAAAATCACACCAAAATATTCAGTTGTTGGGTGAGATGGAATATATGGTGGTTAACTGTAGGATCTTTGGAATTGAGATTTAAGCTTAAATCCTTGCTCTGCTATATACTTGCTATATAACTTTAGTATATTTCCCAATTTGTAAGTGTGTATTCTTTGTTCAAACAGCAGCTGTTAGAGAAAAGCTGGATCATGGGGACATTCCCAATATTTGACACCTGATTTTCTCAACCAAGGGATGGACCTTGGAAGCCACATTTGAATTATGCATGGTTCTACCCCTGCCCTGGTCACAAGTCCAGAAGTATGCACATCTCAAATTAGCCAGTTGTACTCTTATTTTTGAGAATGTGGATTTGGAGATATTGGATTATTAGGCTTTCTATTGCTTAAATTGAAGTTATTTATACTTGGACTGTGGAACTTGCATCATATACCAAATGCATTGCAGAAAAAGAGAGATGGAGAGAGAGAGGGGGAGGGAGGCAGAGAGAGAGAGAGAAAGAGAGAGAGAGAGAGAGAGAGAGAGAGAGAGAGAGAGAGAGAAGGTTGGTCTCCAGCTAAAAAAAAGAAAGTAATAATAATAAAAAAAAAACCAGCATTGTGGCATAGTGTATTAAAACACCACCTGTTTCTAACTCTACCATAAGGGTTAAGTCTGACTGAGCATTTCCCAAATTGTACATCTCTTCCCTCTCTTATTCCCACTTTTATATTTAACAACGATCACTTTTCAGTTAAGTTTCAATACTTAAGAATAATTGTGTATTAATTACAGAGATCAACCAATAGTATTAAGTAGAACAAAAAAATAGTAAAAGGGATAAAGTACTAAGTTGTTCATCAACAGTCAGAACAAGGGCTGATCAAGTCACCGTTTCTCAAAGTGTCCATTTCACTTCAACAGGTTTCCCCTTTGGTGCTCGGTTAGTTGTCACCAATCAGGGAGAACATATGATATTAGTCCTTTTGAAACTGGCTTATTTCACTCAGCATGATGTTTTCCAGATTCCTCCATCTTGTTGCAAATGACCGGATTTCATTGTTTTTGACTGCTGTATAGTATTCTATAGAGTACATGTCCCATAATTTCTTTATCCAGTCTACTGTTGATCAGCATTTGGGTTGATCCCAGGTCTTAGCTATTGTGAATTGAGCTGCAATAAACATTAAGGTGCAGACAGCTTTTTTGTTTGCCAATTTAATTTCTTTTGGGTAAATTCCAAGGAGTGGGATGGCTGGGTTGTATGGTAGGGTTATATTCAGGTTTCTGAGGAATCTCCAGACTGACTTCCATTGTGGCTTAAACAATTTGCCTTCCCACCAACAGGGGGTTAGTGTCCCCTTTTCCCCACATCATCACCAGCATCTGTTGTTGGTAGATTTCTGAATGTGAGCCATTCTAACCGGGGTGAGGTGAAACCTCATTGTGGATTTGATTTGCATTTCACTTATTGCTAGTGATCTAATTCAATCCCATCAAGGTGGCATGTACCAATGCCATCTCACTAGTCCAAGTGATCAATTTCTGTTCACAATTGATCATAATGATAGGACTAAGAGTCAAAGGGAGCACATAAACAAGTCTAGTGTCTGCTAATACTAACTGATAGAACAAAATAGTGAGGGAACGATCCAACATGGGAAGCAAGATACACAGCAGACTCGTAGAATGGCAGATGTCCTAAATAGCACTCTGGCCTCAGAATCAGCCCTTATAAATAAAAAAATGACTTAAATGAAAGATCTCTGCGAGTGAGATCCCAGTGGAAAGAACAGGTCGTCATAGGGAGTACCTTTCTCTGAAGGGAGGAAAGTACTTCCACTTTGACTATGACCTTGTCTAAATAAGATCAGAGTCGGTGAACTCAAAAGGCTTCCATAGCCTTGGCAGCTCATGACAAGAGCCTAGGTTGATTACTGATGCCATAAACAAGAGTATCAATTTGTTAAGTCAACAACAGGAGTCATTGTGCACTTACTCCTCATGTAGGATCTCTGTCCTTAATGTGCTGTACATTGTGATTTAGTGCTATAACTAGTACTCAAACAGTATTTTACACTTTGTGTTTCTGTGTGGGTGCAAACTGTTGAAATCTTTACTTAATATATGCTAAATTGATCCTCTGTATATAAAGATAATTGAAAATGAATCTTGACATGAAAGTGGGAGCGGGAGAGGGGAGGGTTGCAGTTGGGAGGGAAGTTATGGGGGGAGGGCATTGTAATCCAAAAGCTGTACTTTGGAAATTTATATTCATTAAATAAAAGTTAAAAAAATCACCTGTGCCAGAATCACAGAAGGGTATCAGCTGTTCCCCTTTTTGTCCAACTCTCTACTAACGAGTCTGGGAGAGTAGTAGAAGATGGCCCATGTGCTTGGTTCCCTGTCACCCACTTGGATGACCTGGATGAATTTCCTGGCTTCAGCATGGCCCATCCCTGGCTGTTACAAACATTTGAGGAATGAAACAACAAATGAAAGATCTCTCTATCTGACTCTTCCTCTCTCTCTGTAACTCAGTGTTTCAAACAGATACATATATATCTTTTTTTAAAGGGCAAATATTCAGGGAAAAAAAAAGCAATTGCTATTGGGTAGCAATGGAATGTGGCTGAGACAATTCTCATTATCTGATTTACTCAGTAAACAAACTACCATAAATCAGCTTCTCGTAAGTATCAAGCACAATACTAAGTCCTATACGGCTCACAAGATTTAAGTGCCATAGCTTAACATCTTTCTTATATAATAAGGTCTTTTAGAGTATTTAGATTAAAATAAATCTAGATAAAGGACCTACTATGTATATAATCATTACACATTTACTGCTACTTTCCAGATTGTGTTTTCTGACACCCTAGGGAAATATTTTTCTATTTTTTCAATATAGCACTCGTTTTTTGCTTTTCAAACACTTAGAAATCCTTTTACACTGTGTTTATTATTTGTCTCATCATTTCCATGAACTCTTCTCCTTGCTGTGATCTATTATTCATTTGGCAGAATCATGACTTGTTCTTTTCATTCCTCAAGCTTATTCCGCACTTTCTTGTGTAGAATGGACTTTCCATCCACAGTTATTAATTCATCACTATGGGGATGTAAATGAGTACAGAACCAGAACGTCTTGCAAGTTGTCCAGACTGAATATCTGTTCTTAACAGAGTTGAGTTACCTTTCAAAACATCTTTCCTCTGTGCTTTAATTCCCCATTTCTCTTTCCAGAGTCATTCTGTCTGCATTTAGCATGCAAACAAGGTTATATATTTAAACCAAGTTGTAACCACAGCTACCAAATACAGAGGACTGTAAAATTACAAAGGAATTCATTTTATTCCTGACTTCTACTCTCCTGATCCTGTGTAGAGGAACCAAGAGAATCTGGGCAAATACATTTTTTTTGACAGGCAGAGTTAGACAGTGAGAGAGAGAGAGAGACAGTGAGAGTTATAGACAGCGAGAGAGAGACAGAGAGAAAGGTCTTCCTTACGTTGGTTCACTCCCCTAATGGCCTCCACGGCCGACACTGCACCAATCTGAAGCCAGGAGAAGGGTGCTTCCTCCCGGTCTCCCATGCGGGTGCAGAGACCCAAGCACTTGGGCCATCCTCCAGTGCCTTCCCAGGCCACAACAGAGAGCTAGACTGGAAGAGGAGCAACTGGGACTAGTACCTGATGCCCCAACTGGGACTAGAACCCGGAGTGCTGGCACCGCAGGCAGAGGATTAGCCAAGTGAGCCAGGCGCTGGCCAAAAAGGTTTATTTATTTACTTGAAAGTCAGAGTGATGGAGAGAGATTGTGAGACCGAATGAAAGTGAGATATCCAAAATCTGCTGGCTTACTCCCCAAATGGCAACAATACCCAGGCCTAAGCCAGACTGAAACCAAGAGCAAAAAACTCCATCTGGGTCTCCCATGTGGGTGGCAGGGGCCCAACTACTTGGATCATCTTATACTGCTTCCCAAGAGCATTAGCAGGGGGCTGAATCAGAAGCTGAGCCACCAGGACTCAGTTGTCGCTCCAGTATGGGATGCTGGGGTAGCAAGCAGTGGTTTAATGTGCTGCACTTACATGTCAGTCCCCTGGGCAGTATATTTTATTTTATTTCTATTGTGTTTTTTAACTTTTATTTAAGAAATATAAATTTCCAAAGTACAGCTTTTGGATTATAGCAGCTTTTCCCCCCATAACCTCCCTCCCACTGGCAACCCTCCCATCTCCCACTCCATCTCCCATTCCATTCACATCAAGATTCATTTTCAATTATCTTTATATACAGAGGATCAATTTAGCATATATTAAGTAAAGATTTCTTCAGTTTGCACCCACACAGAAACACAAAGTGTAAAGTAGTGTTTGAGTACAAGTTATAGCATTAATTCACATTGTACAACACATTAAGGACAGAGATCCTACATGAGCAGTAAGTGCACAGTGACTCCTGTTGTTGACTTAATAAATTGACAATGCTTTTATGTTGTTAGTAATCACCCTAGGCTCTTGTCATGAGTTGCCAAGGCAATGGAAGGCTTTTGAGTTTGCCGACCCTGATCTTATTTAGACAAGGTCATAGTCGAAGTGGAAGTTCTCTCCTCCTTTCAGAGAAAGCGACCTCTTTCGTTTTGACCTGTTCTTTCCACTGGGATCTCACTTGCGGAGATCTTTCATTTAGGAGTGTTGTTTTTTTTTTTTTTTTTTTTTTTTTTTTTGCCAGAGTGTTTTGGCTTTCCATGCCTGAAATACTCTCATGGGCTTTTCAGCTGGATCCAAATGCCTTAGGGACTGATTCTGAGGCCAGAATGCTGCTTAGGACATCTGCCATTCTATGAATCTGCTGTGTATCCCGCTTCCCATGTTGGATCGTTCCCTCCCTTTTTTCATTTTTTCAGTTAGTATTAGCAGACACTAGACTTGTTTATGTGCTCCCTTTGACTCTTAGTCCTATCATTATGATCAATTGTGAACAGAAATTGATCACTTGGACTAGTGAGATGGCATTGGTACATGCCACCTTGATGGGATTGAATTGGAATCCCCTGGTATGTTTCTAACTTTACCATTAAGGTTAAGTCCAATTGAGCATGTCCCAAATTGTACATCTCTTCCTTCTCTTATTCCCACTCTTATATATAACAGAGATCACTTTTCAGTTAAATTTAAACACCAAAGAATAATTGTGTGTTAATTAAAGCGTTCAACCAATAGTATTAAGTAGAACAAAAAAATACTAAAAGGGACAAAGTATTAGGTTGTTCATCAACAGTCAGAACAAGGGCTGATCAAGTAACTGTTTCTCATAGTGTCCATTTCACTTTAACAGGTTTCCTTTTTGGTGCCCAGTCAGTTGTCACCAATCAGGGAGAACATATGATATTAGTCCCTTTGGAACTGGCTTATTTCACTCAGCATGATGTTTTCCAGATTCCTCCATCTTGTTGCAAATGACCGGATTTCATTGTTTTTGACTGCTGTATAGTATTCTATAGAGTACATGTCCCCTAATTTCTTTATCCAGTCTACTGTTGATGGGCATTTGGGTTGGTTCCAGGTCTTAGCTATTGTGAATTGAGCTGCAATAAACATTAAGGTGCAGAGAGCTTTTTTGTTTGCCAATTTAATTTCTTTTGGGTAAATTCCAAGGAATGGGATGGCTGGGTTGAACGGTAGGGTTATATTCAGGTTTCTGAGGAATCTCCAGACTGACTTCCATAGTGGGTTTATCAGTTTGCATTCCCACCAACAGTGGGTTAGTGTCCCTTTTTCCCCATATCCTCGCCAGCATCTGTTGTTGGTAGATTTCTGAATGTGAGCCATTCTAACCGGGGTGAGGTGAAACCACATTGTGGTTTTGATTTGCGTTTCCCTGATGGCTAGTGATCCTGAACATTTTTTCATGTGTCTGTTGGCCATTTGGATTTCCTCTTTTGAAAAATGTCTATTGAGGTCCTTGGCCCATCTCTTAAATAGGTTGTTTGTTTGTTGTTGTGGAATTTCTTGATCTCTTTGTAGATTCTGGTTTTTAATCCTCTGTCTGATGCAAGGGCCGTATATTTTAAATACCTTATGCTGATGTCACTTGGAACAGCAAATTTACACGTTCCTTGTAACAATATTTCAAGAATGAACATATATCCTTATGCAATATATTAATCAGTAATTACATAATTGAATAGAAAAAGCACTAGTGTTTGGAAGTAAAGATATTTGATCTATGAGCTTTGTTTCTAAGTAGCTCTGTGACTTTATTTAAGTCTCTTGGTGACTCTGCACTTCAGTTTCCTCATGTCTGAAGTACAGAATACATTTGATGATTTCTAGTTTTCTTCCAGTTTTAATAATCTGGTTACTTAACTTGGAACTCTGGCAGTCTGCAAGGTAATATTCTGGTACACTACTTAGATGTGAATGATGATGGTATAGGAATCAGTCCTTTATCCATTACCAAATTCAATTATAATATAAATAATTTAAGACTGAGACATGTAAGAGCCATAACCCATATTCCGAATTAAGTTAGTTTAATTGCTTACTGAATACCAAACATAGTTTATGCCGGCAGTAGGGATTTCAGCATTCTGAGATGTCAAATACCAACCCCAGGAAACCAAATTTGTTCATTTTTATAATTACTTTTTGAGTGTTAAATGATTCCATTAAATGAAGTGCCACAAATTAAGTACTGAAATGAACTGACCTGAGCAACACACTGAATATGCCTGAGGCATCAAACAGGTTTCTACTTTATTTTTATTCCCTTTTATTTAGGAGAATGATGTGACAGAAGATGCTTTACTGATTTTTGAATACTAAATAAATTAGTCATGGCTGGAATGGCACTTCAATCACTTTTCAGTGAGCAGACTCTGCCCTCAAAGTTCACCTGTTCATGACTTTGCTTAGAACTGGAGCAAGCTGGGAATATGTGGCTGCAAATGTTGAGCAATTCAGGACTGCTTGGCAGTTAGAGCACAAATACAGGGTTGTGCCATGAGAACTGTAGGGTATGCAAAATCTTTGCTCTGGGATGCCCCCACATTCACCCACCTTTGTGGAGCAAATGTAAAGGGGGGGGGCAGAGAGAGAAAGAGAAAGAGAGAGAGAATGAGAGAGAGAGAGAGAGAGAGAAAGCTAACATGTATCAAGTATTCCTGTGTGCCAGTAACTTTGATAATTGCCCTCACACATATTATTCCATTTAAACCATGACCAAAAAAATTTTAGGAACAGATCTTTTTACAGGAGGTATAAATGATTTTTGATTTAGGAACCTGGGCTAAATTTAACAAGGACAAAAATACATCTAATTTATGGAATTATAGATTACAGACTGTAACTCCTAAATTTCTGGTTCTAAACCAAGCAGATTATAAACAGGGTACAATTCTCATCTCTTGCTTGTTTCTGAGTGAACTTTTTAATAAGATGTGAAGGAGGAACGCTCCTTCTTCCAGCTTGTCACCAAGAGTCTTACATTTCATTAAAATGCATTTGAATGGGGGCATGTTCTTCTTTATTCCTTTTGTAAACTATATATGTTTTGGAACATTCAGTGAAACATCTCTGTATTTGGTCTTGGTCATCTTCCCAAAATCTGCATCCTTGGAAATATAAGATCACTATTTCAGTTTCCTAGATCAAGAAGGAAAAGGTGAGTGAAAATATTCTAAAGTAAGTGGATTCAGATTATTAATGATTTTTCTTCCTTCTTTATGGAAAGAAATGTCTAATTTCAGAGAAAGAGAGGAAAGGGGGAGAGAGAGAGAGAGGGAGGGAGAGAGAGAGAGAGGAGAAAGAGATTATAAAGCATTTTAGCACTTGAGGACAATAAATATTAATGGAATTTTTAAATGATCAAGCCAAGATTTACAAAATGGGACGCTAGTATCAACTGAGCTCCCCTCGACAGATGATTATTCTCTTTTTGTAGATGAGGAAAGAGTAGAATTAACAACAGGAGTCACTGTGCACTTACTCCCCACGCAGGATCTCTGTCCTTAATGGGTTGTACTATGTGAATTAATGGTATAACTAGTACTCAAACAGTACTTTATACTTTGTGTTTCTGTGTGGGTGAAAACTGTTGAAATCTTTACTTAGTATATACTAATTGATCTTCTGTATATAAAGATAATTGAAAATTAATCTCGATGTGAATGGGATGGGAGAGGGAGTAGGAGATGGGATGGTTGTGGGTGGGAAGGAGGTTATGGGGGGAAAAAGATGCTATAATCTAAAAGCTGTACTTTGGAAATTTGTATTTATTAAATAAAAGTGAAAAAAAACAAATATATAAGGGGTAAACAGCTAGAAGTATATGAGTTTGAATTAGAATCCAAGTTTCTCTTATTCCAAACTTCAGCTCTTTCTACTATCCAAATACTTCTCAACTGTCAGCTTGCAAGATTTCTAAGAGTCTGCATGAGACACATGCTCTCTCTCCATTACTCCCACATCTAGAAAAATGAAGAATAAAGTACACATTTTGCTATGAACTTTTTTTGTGTTTAGTGAATTCCAAGAAACGGTTTTAATGTGTGGCCTTATAAGCAGCCATCTTGCAAAAAAAGCCTCTGTGTTGCCATAGTACAATGTCTGGTACTACTAGCCTTTCGTGCTTTTAGTTTCCTTTGACAAGGTTCTTGATAACAGCATTCCATCCACCTGGAAAAGTTTACATAAACTATCTTATTATCCCTTATGAGTTCTGTGACTGCATGAAATCCATTGAACCTCTGAGTCCCTCTGGCTTCGTTTTTTTTTGTGTGTGTGTGCGTGTATGAAACCTGATTAGCATCAGCAACCTCTTCAGTTTGTTGGAGAGATGTTATAATCCATACCCTATGATACCTGTAGCATGAAACTGGTAAGCAGACACTCTACATTATCTGGTTATGGTAGTGAAAAGGTTTGGGCAACAGGAAGGTAAACCAGGCTCCAGAGTATGTACAGCAGGATGTGGTGGGTATCTGGGGGTAACAAATATCTCTGTGGGATTATGTGATCACCTATGGTCAACATGCTAAATAGATTTTTCTTTAAACATTTCATTGAGGAAAGGCAATGTAAGATGAGGGACATTGTTTGGGGGGACACACCGCCTTTTTCATAATTACTCCAGGTTCACCACTGGGCAAAATCTGGAGTGCCAACCATGTGAGCCAAATTGGGACAATAAGGGATTTCAAGGCACAAAAGATAGTGACTTCAGATGAAAAGGATTGAGATAGCTCTGAGAGGTCCAAGGAGGGGGAAGAAAGAAAAGAATGCTGGGCTAGAGTCAGGGTTATCTCACTTATCATCTGTATTGTAAACATGAGATTGCTTAGCATTCTTGGCAAAGGACCCCAAATGGAATCTTTGATACAGCAGTGAATAGCTGGGCAGATGCAGCATGCAAATATTAACATTTAAATGTCAGTTCAAATTTTGATAACTGCATAAAATTTTTGGGAAAAATGTGCATTATAAACAAATATTACCATAATCATTACCTTTCACTTAGAGAATACATTCATCCTACTTGTTAAAACAATGGACAATGACAGCTGAATCAACAATGCATCCCTTTCATTAAAAAAAAGAATGCTTAAAGAAAAAATATGTTTAAATTGTTGACCAATTTCTGAGAATCTGGGGCAAAAGATCAGTGTAAAAACAAATCCTACAAGGAAAAATCCAGAGTCTTCAGCAACTCTTGTCTGACAATATCTGAAAATGAAGAGGAGAGGGAACTGCAGAATCACATGCACCGACTACTTGTTTGGGTTCTTCAGGTTCTTTGCTTCTTGTTGTCTGTGTTTTGAGAGCTTGAGGGGGGCAGTTATGGGAATCCTCAGGCACTTGTATAGATATATAAGAAAAAATGCAAATTAGAACTTGCTATATATATATATATATATATATATATATGTTTTCATGATGTTTCAACACATGGTTTTCCTTTGTTGCAGTTTGATTCAATTAAATGTTTATTTCTTCAACCAAACATACTCATTATAAAAGTACCATAGAAGAGTAATTTGTGGAAGTTGTTCCTTGGCCCAAGGTTTTGTTATTTTGCTCAACAGAGAGAAGCTAAAATTTCAAAATTAAGTGCTTTGACTAACTCCTATTTCAACTGTATATTCCCTAAAGACAAACTTCAGCTGAAGTGAAGTGTCCCTAGCTAAACAAGACTATGCATTTTGTAAACCTCAATTTACAAACCACAACCTAATTCCTAATTATTTTAGCAGTTTTTCTTTGTGAAAGAAATGGGCAGGAGAAGTACAAAGAATAAGAAACAGAAGAAAGCGGCTGGACCAGTATTGATATGACTTCTGTTTAAAAAAACTTACTTATTTGATTTTATTTATTTGAAAGGCAGATTTACAGGGTGAGGGCTGATGGGAGGTTAGTCTTCCATCACTAGTTCACTCCTCAAATGACCATAATGGCCAGGGCTTGGCCAGGCTGAACCCTGGAGCCAGGAGCTTCATCTGGGTCTCCCATGTGGGTACAGGGGCCCAAGCACTTGGGCCATCTTCCACTGCTTTCCAAGGCACATTAACAGGGAGCTGGATCAGAAGTGGATCAGCCGGGACTCCAACCTGTGTGCATGTGGGATATTGGTGCTGCAGGCAGTGGCTAAAGCTGCTATGCCACAGTGCCAGTTCCCTCTAGGTCTTTTTGTGATTCCAGAATTCCACTGTTTTTAGGAGAATGGTTCACCCTCAGATTGGCAATGAGTTCATTCAATCTGACAATATGTTCAAGCATACCCATAAATTTCCGTACATTTAAGTGCTTATGGATGATTATATTTAGGCTGAAATGCAAAGAAATTAAAATTGACTCCAAACTTTCAAGCGAATAAAACACAATATTAAAACTCTTAGTGTTTAATTATGTGACATTTTTTACAGTTTGAGAATGCAAAATACATACACACATAGTTGGTATATCTGACTGTATTATCTATGAAATTTCAAAAATTCATTTGGCAAAACTCATCACTTATTTAACTGCCTATAGTACTTTGTGGGAAGCTTTTCTTATTGAGTTGAATTTTTCACATTTTTGTTATCAGAGCTGAACTAAACAAAGTTAAGATGAGATTTGCCAAATTATAGAGCCTCAGGGGAAAGAATCTGCATATCAACCAGCCCTCTCTCCACAATGCCCCCTCCCAACTGCGACCCAGAGGCTCTGAGGCCATTTACTTCATCTGCAAAATCAAAATGCAGCTCTGAGGCCCTGTAGTGGGCTGTGCTCTTGACAGCTGCCCCAAGACTCTAGGGAGCAAAGGGCCTAATCGCCAATTCCCACAAAGAGAATGCACAAGGGGAAAGGTATTCCACCCCTTGCCAAGAAAATAAAGAATTGGGTGACTGTCCCCTACTCTCTTGCTCATCAGGAAAGGCCAAATCTCCCCCACAAAGATGGACAAAGCTCTTAATAGAGAAACTGGAAAACCTGACAGTCTTTGGGGAAAACAAGGTCTCTTGGAACGTGAATCTGCCCTTGGGCAAATCTACTTTACATAGTCATGGCAATTATTTTATATGATTGTTTCTCTTTAATCATCATTAATATTAGCACATTGTAATATAGCCAAACACTGTTGTTTTGTTTTTGTCAGGAAGATCATTGAAAGTTACCTTTAGTAACTACTGGGAACTCAATTGTAAATATAGCTTCTAACTAAAGTTCCCTAAATTAATTTTGGGTATGCATATTTTGTTTTATTTTCTGATTGGAAAATAAGGAAACAGATCTTCCCCCCAATTATTATCTATTTCCTAGCCAGATAATATATAATAAGAATAGTCAAGTACTGTGGAAAGAAGATAGCATGAATTTATTTCTACCCTTTGAAGTCTATGTTTAAGCCTCAAGTAAGCCAGCATTAAGCAGCTGCCTCATCATACCTGGCAAGAGAAGTCTAAGTTCTGTTTCATGACATCAAAAAACTCACATTTGATAACCCATGCTGTATATTTCTGTATCTAATAGGGTCATTTTAGTTTGTGGTAAGCTTCCAAAATATTTCCTGAGAAAGCTAAGACACTCCTACACCACTCATACTGCCAACAGAAAATGCATTTGGGTTGAAAGCAGCAGAAGAGAATGATTTCATGCAAACAGGAAGAGCAGTTGTCCGAGCAGTCTCTTATCCCCATATCTTTCAACTTCTTTCATTGCATTACCCCTTTCAGATCTGGTTTGGTTCTTAGTTGCTCGTACAGAATTTGTTCTTTCCTTTGGGAACTGACAGGACTCCCCATTTCTTTCTTGTTTGCTCCACACCTGCTCCCTGATGTCTGGAGTCCATCTGTCCACAGCACTGTCTGGATAAGTCTCCCTTGTGAATATATTGTGGGTCTGCAGGCTTCATAAGTAGAGCATGGTGACAAGAGAAGGTCAATAACCCATATCTGTTGCAGCCAAAGTATGTTGTTGCAAGTTATTTTATTAACTGTATATCATTGTGTAGTATTTGCCTGGGGAGAAGCCTCCACTTTTGCCCTAAGCCACTGGAACTGAAGATTTCTCTTCATGAGGCTTCCCTACCTTTTTGCAACTTCATCTTCGCTGGTAGTCTGGAAAACAGTAGACTCCAACTTTTTAGAGGGTAATAGGTGCTAGCTTTCAAATTTACTTTACTTTCGGCAACCTTAGAACAGTGGTAGGTGGTGCCAGAAGACAATACTCTTCCTTAGCTAGGGATTTCTGTATTGTTCTAATCACTACAGGTCACATTATAGTGGCACTGAGAGTGCAAAGAAAGTCAGCTGGACTACCAATGGTCTATGTCAGAACTCCCAAAGGTCATTATGTCCCTTTCCCCTTGGAGGTAGCTAACATGAATGCACATTCCTACAAACTGGAGTGACACACGTTGGGAGATGATGATTCATGTGAGTAAACTGACATCAGCAACTTCGCAAAAGAACTTCTACTCTTTTTTGCACCATGTCAGGATTAATAAGTAAATTGATTATACCACTCACCATAAACTAATGGGTTGAATATGGTCGAGTTGGTCTGGATTAGAAAGACCTGTGGTAAATTACCAATTATTACTTGTATTACCTTTAATCAGCTATTTACATCTTTGAACTCCATCTCCTGTGACAATAAAAATGTTTTTAATTAAAAAGTTTTTTTTTAATTTTAATTTCAATTTTTAAATTAGTTTTGACGGATTCAATGTGATTTGCAGATACAATTCTAAGAATGTAAGGATATTGCTTTCCTTCCTCCCTCCGACCCCCTCTTCCTCCCACCCTCCTTCTTTATCCCTTTCTTTTTTTTTATTTTTTGAGATATATATTTTAAATTTACTTTACAGTAAAAAGCCTTAACACTTCACCTAATAATAAGCTGCTAAACAAGTAACAAGCATGGGGCCAGTGCTATGGCATAGTAGGTTAAACCTCCACCAGCAGAGCTGGCATCCCCTATCAGTGCCAGTTGGATTCCTGGCTGCTCCCTTTCTGATCCAGCTCCCTGCTAATGTCATGGGAAAGCAGCGGAAGATGGAGCAAGTGCTTGGGCCCTGTACTGATGTTGGAAACTTAGAAGAAGATCCTGGATCCTGCCTTCAGATTGGCTCAACTCCAGCCGTTGAAGCCATTTGGGGAGTGAACCAATGGATGGAAGACCTCTCTCTCTACCTCTCTCTCTCTCCTCTCCGTCTTTAACTCTGCTTCTCAAATAAATAAATAAAACTTGGGAAAAAAAAAACAAGTAAAAAGCAAAATACTCTAATTTAGTGGGAATATACATATGCACTATAAACAATAGTTGAATGGAAAGATGGTCATTTTACCCATGTGCAATAAATTTTAAAGTAATCACAGATCATTAAAACTACTATAGCAGTATAATATTTTTAACCATTGTTACATTTCAGAGTAATTTGGATAATTAAATAAGAAATTTTTTAATAAAGACATTGATTAGCAATGTTCAGAGGATTATAAACCAATGTAAATATTTCTTGTGATTGTTGCTTCTGATTCAATAATTTCTAAGATTTTGTTAATCATTCTCTTTCCTGAATTTATGTCCTGCTTATTATTTTCACTTTGTCTTTTAAACTTGTGTGGCTATATTGCAGGGCATTCTCAGCTATTGCATCAGGCAGTTAAGGATCAGGCTGATTTAAGATTGCAGCTTATTAAACCAGGTCATGTGCTTGGAAACCAAACGAATCACGACATAAAACCTTTATATTTAGCATTAGGAAAATTAGAGAATTTTATTGTAAGATACTTCAGAAAAAATAGTTTATCTTTTCTTCCTTTGAGATATCCTGACCTCCATCACAGGGTTATTGTGAGGACTATCTAATAAAATTATTGTAAACCACTTTGCAAAAATAAAGTGCTATATAATTGCTTAGTAATAATGATTAGATTTGGGCCTATTACTGCATGGAACAATTGGCACCAACAATATAGCAAATAACTTAATCGTTCTGAATTCCTTCCTTAAAGACTTTTCATATTTTGTTTTGGGACATTTACTTTGCCTGTTTCCACAGGGCTCTTTCTAACTGCCTTGACATCATGAAATCCCTGGAGGTCTGCAAAACTGCTGATGAACCCTTTTCTCCCTGTAGCACTTACTCAGGTGCTACAGGCTGGAGCTGCAATCACAATAAATCTAGCTACCTGAATTTTCTGGGCTGAACTGCAAAGTTGTGAAAATAGCTTTGCTTTCTGATGCAGCTATTACCTGTTGTTTCAGTTACGAGGTGACTTTTAGTGCAAAATCTCTAGTAATTTTTCTCATGTGTTAATATAAAACCTGGATCCATTATCCTTAAGAATAACCAGGGAGGTCCTGTTTTGGATGGAGTTGTCTAAAATGGACCTAGTAGGACAATCTGATTTAAAACTATTTTGCATGCTGTATTTAATAGAAAAAAGCCATAACCATGCTGACAGTAGCAGTTGATACTTACTGAGTGCCTACAAATATCCTGGGTTCTGTGATGTGTTCCAGAAACATTGCTCATTCAAGTTTTACACCAATCTGCCTGGTAGATAAGATGCAGGCCTCAGTTCAATATTTCTGCAAGATAATTAGGTAGGATTAGAATTTGAACCAATTTATCCCAGATCTTCTACTGTCGTAAAAATAGTCTACTATAAAATAAAAATGTAAAAATAGATCTACTGTTGTAAAAATAGTCTCTCTCAAGTGAATATCAGTAGTTATTTCTTTGTGATTATAAAAATCTTAGGCTAAAGACTGAATATATTTGATAAATCTTCCCTTTGAGCTGCCAATGCCATTACTCTCTAGTGAACCACTTTCATCTAGATGCCTGAACTTCACACACGTACTTTTACAAGATAGGGAGGTCATCTGTCCCGTCCCTATTAACACAGTAGAAACTTGTAAACTAGTGTCCAGTGATTTAAAACTCACACCAGTTATTGAGTATGTTCTGTCTTCCACTAATGTTCGCAGGCACAATGTCATTTTTTATCTGTGGAAGTACAAATGTAACTAAAATGAAAGCAAGAGAATAATGCAGTGAAAACTCATAAATTTTAAAATGATTATTTCTCTTCATGTAAAATAATGAACTATCTTGTGAACCGGCGAAGCAGTTCTGTGATTAAACACAAAATTAATTTTATCAGGGAAGGACGTTTTCAAATATCACATAATCTGGTAAAGTTAATTAACTTCAGTTTCATCCTTTGTAAAAGGGGCAAAAATATCAACAATAACTAACAGGTAGTAAATTCTGCTGTGCTGGACACTGGACTATGGGTTTGCCTGTATTAACTAATTTCTGGTTCACAACATTCCTGTGAGAAAGGCTTTACTACATCTCTGTTTTGACAGAGAGGCTAGTAAAGCAAGAAGAGATTAAATAACATGCCCAAGATCCACAGCAAGTGAATGGGGAAACTGGAACTCTCTAACTCAAGAGTTCAGAATCTTGACTGCTATTTGAGAGCACACAGTTGAGTGTCTGGCATGCAGCAGGCACTCAGTACTAAGTCCTCTGGTAGCACTGATTAATAATAGCCGTGGCCATTTATTAAGTACTCACCGGGGATTTACGGAAGAACATTTTAGGTACTGTAAACCTTCAGACGCAATCATAGTCTTATAAAAGCATGGAGGGGAAATATTTTTGTTTGTTCCTAAGAACAGTTGCTCTAAATGTGGCTTTAATGTATGAATTAGACATATCCTTATGTCCTCAGGTTAAAATATCTCACCCTCCATCTTGTAGAAATTTGTCTATAGAGAGTCATTTATAAATCATTCAGTAACAGATGATGTTATAACTAAAGCTGTGGGAGTTTTGAAATATCTACATCAGATTAAGCTTGTGTTTATTTCAAAAAAGGCTCTGATCTAGCTTGGATTTTTGGCAAGCTCAACATGAGCCCAACATGAACTATTGTAATCAAAGCTTTTTTTTTTTTTTTTTGAAAGTCAAACTTGGAATATTTCCAGTCCCAATTAAATATCATTTGATGTGGTTTGGACTTCTATTTTTTTTTTTGAAAAAAATTTCCATTTCCCTTTTCATATTTATGGTTATGAACTCTGCTTAGACCTATGCTTATATAAAAAGTCATTCCAAAAAATTACAAAAACCTCAGAGATATTAAAAATTTTGCAGCAAGAAATGGAGACCTACAGTACACAAATAAATTTAAATATTAATGTAGGTACCAGATTTACACATACCAATTTGTCTTCTTCAAATTATTTTAAACATTTGAAAATTCTGAATCCCAGTGTTGCTTTGCACCTCCTCTGCAGATTGCTTCAATACTTTGCAGATTAGATTTATAATTATAAAGTAATAAATAGTTCATTCCTGATTTAACCAATGGAAAAATATCAGACAGCAGTCACACCAAGGAAAGTTACTCAAGGGAAGACTCTTTAAAAAGTCTCTCAGGAGATTTTCTTAACAAAATAATTTACGATTATCTCGTACTGTGCATGAATAACTCTCATAAATATGACACAGTACAATCCAATTAATTATGCATCCTAAATGCCTTGATAATTTATGAAATTGTTGAATTCTCTTTAGCTTGTGATTTATAAGTGAATATACCTTGCAGGAAAAGAAAAAAAAATTGTAACTTTGAATCAATGTTTTTTAAATATATAAATCATATAACCTTATTCACTTTGCTGTGTAAACCTCTGGATTATTGAGGGGCTGATTTACAGAGATTTTAGTTCAGCATTTAATCCTGTGGAGTGTTTGAGGCTTGAGGGTTTACTTTTCCTAAATATTTTAAGCTGAATTTCCACTAAGTGGGTTTTTATTAAATTAAAAATGTAAAATGAGAAAGACTGAACATGTTGTACCAAATATTTGTTTTAGAAAAAAGCATATTGAATGTAAAGTATGAGCAGAAGTTAAATAAATCATATGCTATATAAGAAAGATGACGAGATAAAGAAAATATATGGAAAATCATGGTATTATTTTTAAAATAAGAGATATGAGCATGTCTTCTGTTCAGCTTGTTCTAAAGTTAGAGTTGACTCTGCAGTTATTAATATAAAACCTGTTTCTTTCACATGAACTAAAAGTTACACTTTTCTGTCAAATCTAAAGAGAGAAGCTCAGCTGGCTTTGGTGATTTTGATGACATAGTGTCTGTAAAGAGATCTTATTTCATTTATGGTATCTTTAATTACTATGACTTGTTTTTGAAAATTTTGTCAGTGGAGCAATATTTTCACGATGGCCTTCACTAGTAGGTAGAAAACTAAGATATATTTGTTAAAGTTATTGTGATAAATGATAAAAAGGTATTGTAAGAACTTCTTAATGATTTTGAAGTCATTATAGATTTACAGGAGGTTTCAAAGAAATATATACCGAGGTCCCATGAACCTTTCATCTATTCTCCCTGAATATTAATATCATGCCTAACTATAATGCAATATTAATGCCTGGAAATTGACAATGGCACAATTCACAGAGCTTATTTAGATTTTTCTAGTCAGATATTCATGCATTCATTTCTGTATGTATGTGTGTGAAGTTTTGTCCACTTTTTTCCATCATATAATTTTGTAAGACTGATCACAATCAAAATACAGAGTTATATGATCCCAACAAGGCTCTCCCATATTCTCTTAGGTTCTATAATGTTCATTTTAATACTTCTGCTTGTTTTCTCTCTAATAGTTCCATCAGATGCCAAAAGTGGGGTATTGAAATGCCCAACTACCATTTTAGCTTTGATTATTCTATTAACCTGTCAGATTTTGCTTCATGAATTTTGAAACTCTGATTTGATTCAAAAACATTAAAGATGTATGTATTTATTTAATAACTTCATCTGTCTATTA
This sequence comes from Oryctolagus cuniculus, assembly GCF_964237555.1. Taxonomy (NCBI): domain Eukaryota; kingdom Metazoa; phylum Chordata; class Mammalia; order Lagomorpha; family Leporidae; genus Oryctolagus; species Oryctolagus cuniculus. The sequence goes on from NC_091436.1 coordinate 120,075,837, forward strand.
ATATATAAATTTACTCATTATTCCTAGTGAACTTTTTACTCTGTAGCCTACTTTATATATTAATACAACCACTTGGTTTAAAAAACATGCTAGTGTGATTTATCTCTTTTTAATTCTTTTCCATTCAATGTATTTATATCACTATATTTGAAGTGAGTTTCTTACAGACTGTATATAATTGGGTTATAGACTTTATTTTACTGTATTTAGGATTTTTAAATTCAATTCTGCCCATTTTTGTATTAAAATCTGCATATTTAGACTTTTTAAAATGGTTAAAGTAATTATTATGTTAGATCTCTGCCACGTTTTTGCTTTCTTATTTCTCATTCTTGTTTCTCTTTTCTTGACTTCTTATGAGTTATTTGAGTTTTTTTTTTTTTTTTTTTTTGACAGGCAGAGTGGACAGTGAGAGAGAGAGACAGAGAGAAAGGTCTTCCTTTTGCCGTTGGTTCACCCTCCAATGCCCACCGCGGTTGGCACGCTGTAGCTGGCGCACCGCGCTGATCCGAAGCCAGGAGCCAGGTGTTTCTCCTGGTCTCTCATGGTGTACAGGGCCCAAGCACTTGGGCCATCCTCCACTGCACTCCCTGGCCATAGCAGAGAGCTGGCTTGGAAGGGGGGCAACCGGGACAGAATCCGGTGCCCCGACCAGGACTAGAACCCGGTGTGCCGGCGCCTCTAGGTGGAGGATTAGCCTATTGAGCCGCAGCGCCAGCCTTGAGTATGTTTTACAGTTTCGTTTATATGTAATGTTTTTGATTATGTTGTTTTGTACATTTTTATTAGAACACTAGGCATTACAGTATGCATCTGTAACATCACATCTTACTGGTGTTAACATTTTAATACTTCAAATGAATATTAAAGCCTTACTTTAATTTAGGTTCCTTTAATTTTCTCACTTTAAAAATGTGATTTTAATGTATTTTCATATATTCACACAACATAAAATGTTATAATGTTTGCTTCAGTTTTCAACTATTATTAAAAACTTTATGAGCTGGGGCCAGTGTTGTGGTGTGGTGGCTTAGCCCTCAGTGGTGTTGCCAGCATCCTATTTCAGTGCAGGTTCAGGTCCTATCTCCTATGCTTCCAATTTTGCCCCCAGCTAATATGTCTGTACAGCCGTGGTTGTGGAGTGAATCAGCGGATGGAAGATTTCTTTCTGTCTGTAACTCTGCCTTTCAAATAAGTAAGTATATCTTTTTTTAAAGTATGAAGTACTTTAAAAAAAAAAAAGATTTATTCTAATTACTTGAGAAACAGAGTTACAGACAGGTATAGAAGGAGAGAGAGAGGTTTTCCATTCACTGGTTTACTCCCCAAATGACCACAATGGCCAAGGCTGAGCTGATCCGAAACCAGGAGCCAGGAGCTCCTTCCGGGTCTCCCACGTGGATGCAGGGGCCCAAGGACTTTGGCCATTTTTTGCTACTTTCCTAGGAGCATTAGCATGGAGCTGGATCAGAAGTGGAGCAGCCAGGACACACTGGCACCCATATGGGATACCAGTGCTACAGGCCAGGGCTTTAACCCATTGCACTACAGCACTTGCCCCTAAATAAATAAATTTAAAAATAAAAACAAACAAAAAACCCTTACACCTTACGAGTTGAAGGTTATTCTTATTTTTTCCATGATTTTCTACACTATATAGTTTGCTTTCTAAATTCCAAAACTTCTGTTACTACTCTTTTTCTTTCTGAAAATTTGCTTAAGTCATTGTTTATTGAAGTGTCTGGAACAGATGAATCCTTTTTTTTTTTTTTTTTTCACCAGGAAGCATGTTTACTTCTCCTTCCTTCTTAAGGGACACTTTCACCAGATAGAATTGATGGTTGACAGTTCTTTTCTTTCAGCACTTTAAAAATGTCCCTGTCTCTTTTTTTTTTTTTTTAAAGATTTATTTATTTATTTGAAAGCCAAGTCCTCATGACTTTACATGAGAAATCTACTGTAATTCAAATTGATGCTGTTCTATAGGCAATGCATCATTTCTTTTTGGCTCTTTTATATTTTGTCAATAATTTTCACAAAATTGATTATGATATGTCTTCTTGTGGATATCTTTGGTTTTGGCTATGTAAATGAGCCTATAGGGTAATATTTTTCAGGAAATTTGGAATATTGTATTTGAAACTCCTAATGTTTTGCTGGGACACACGACGGCTTTTATTTCTCATTCATTGACAAAACCAAGGTGTAGAGAAGAATCCAGTTAGTGCTGATGGGATCAGAACTCAGAGCCCCAAACCGGCCTCCATATTGCAGCATGTGCTGTCACATGATCATGTCTGGACCATCCTGAGACTCCAGGGACCAATCCCTTCCAGGTCATGGGCTTTGTTGCTCCCAATTCAGTCACTCATATCTGAAAGCCTAAGTTGTGTGAACATGAAAGTCCTTGGTGGGTGAGGGGTGGCATTGTGGTGCAGGGGGTTGGGCCTCTCATTGGGTCACCCGCATCTCTTATTGGAGTGAGTTCCAGCTCCTTTGCTTCTGATCCAGCTTCTTGTTAATGTACTTGGGAAGGTAGTAGATGATGAGTCAGGTACTTGGGTCCCTGCCACCTCTCTGGGTGTCCCAGAGGGAGTTTTAGGATGCTGGTTTTGGCCTGGCTTTGGCCTGGCTCAGCCCTGGCTCTTGGCATTTGGGGAGTGAACCAGCAGATGAAAGATATCTCTCCTTCTCTTTCTTTCTACCTCTCCCTCCCTTTTTCTCTCCCTGTCATTCTGCTTTTCTTTTTTTTTTTTTTAAAGATTTATTTATTTATTTGAAAGTCAAAGTTACACAGAGAGAAGAGAGGCATAGAGAGAGAGAGAGAGAGAGAGAGAGAGACACCTTCCATCCACTGATTCACTCCCAGTTGGCCACAACGGCCAGAGCTGAGCTGATCCGAAGCCAGAAGCTAGGATCTTCTTCCAGGTTTCCCAAGTGGGTGCAAGGGCCCAAGGTCTTGGGCCATCTTCCACTGCTTTCCCAGACCAAGCAGAGAGCTGGATTGGAAGTGGAGCAGCTGGTTCTCTAACTGGCACCTATATGGGATGCCAGCTCTTCATGCCACGGCCTTAACCTGCTGTGCCACAGTGCCAGCCCTCTGCCTGTCAAATAAATGAATGGATATAAAACGTCATTGGCCCTTCTCATGGCTCATAAATATTCTGCCTTCTGCTAATGAGCGTATTATGTCAGTTATCCAAGTTTGAAAAAATGGGAGTAGAAGAAGACAAATAAGTGATGTTTGTTTGTTTATTTAACAATTCAGGGGAAGAAAAAATAGACAATCAGAGATGCTAAATATTTGATTTTCCAGTGACTCATGAAGCTACACATGGGTGATAGGAACTCAAATACTCAAGACTTTTCCTGCTACCTCTCAGGGTGTCCATTAGCAAGAAGCTGAGAACATGAGCAGAGCCGGGACCAGAAGCCAGGGGCTCTGATATAGGAAACATGTGTCCCGTGTGGTGTCCTAACTGCTGCACCTGCCTTGGTATTCTGTTCTTAGTTAATACACATGTACAGTTATTTCCTAAGCTTCTACTTTTCTGATGATAAAGTGATATGTTGATTTATAAAAAAGAAATATTAGAGAAATAAACTGTTAATGATAAAAAAAAGCTTTTCAGGCATTCTCATTTTTACTCTATTTTTAATTTGGAAAGCAGAGAAATGGGGTGGGGGGATTTTTATTTTCATTTTCAATTATCTTTATATACAGAAGATCAATTCAGTATATATTAAGTAAAGATTTCAACAGTTTGCACCCACACAGAAACACAAAGTGTAAAATACTGTTTCAGTACTAGTTATAGCATTACTTCACATTGGACAACACACTAAGGACAGATCCCACGTGAGAAGTAAGTACACAGTGACTCCTGTTGTTGACTTAACAATTTGACACTCTTGTTTATGGCGTCAGTAATCTCCCTAGGCTCTAGTCATGAGTTGCCAAGGCTATGGAAGCCTTTTGAGTTCACCAACTTCGATCTTATTCTGACAGGGTCATAGTCAAAGTGGAAGTTCTCTCCTCCCTTCAGAGAAAGGTACCTCCTTCTTTGATGGCCCGTTCTTTCCACTGGGATCTCACTTGCAGAGATCTTTCATTTAGGTCTTCCTCCCCCCCCCCCCCCCCCCCGAGTGTCTTGGCTTTCAATGCCTGAAATACTCTCATGGGCTTTTCAGCCAGATCCAAATGCCTTAAGGGCTGATTCTGAAGCCAGAGTGCTGTTTAGGACATCTGCCATTCTATGGGTCTGCTGTGTATCTCACTTCCCATGTTGGATCGTTCTCTCCCTTTTTTATTTTATCGGTTAGTATTAGCAGACACTAGACTTGTTTGTGTGATCCCTTTGACTCTTAGACCTATCAGTGTGATCAATTGTGAACTGAAATTGATCACTTGGACTAGTGAGATGGCATTGGTACATGCCGCCTTGATGGGATTGTATTGGGATCCCCTGGCATGATTCTAACTCCACCATTTGGGGCAAGTCAGCTTGAGCATGTCCCAAATTGTACATCTCTTCCCTCTCTTATTCCCACTCTTATGTTTAACAGGGATCACATTTCAGTTAAAATTTAAACACCTAAAAATAATTGTGTGTTAATCACAGAGTTCAACCAATAGTACTAGAACAAAAAAAAAAAATACTAAAATGGATAAAGTATTACATTGTAATCAACAGTTAGGACAAGGGCTGATCAAGTCACTGTTTCTCATAGTGTCCATTTCACTTCAACAGGTTTCCCCTTTGGTGCTCAGTTAGTTGTTGCCAATCAGGGAGAACATATGATATTTGTCCCTTTGGGACTGGATTAATTCACTCAGTATAATGTTTTCCAGATTCCTCCATCTTGTTGCCAGTGACCGGATTTCATTGTTTTTGACTGCTGTATAGTATTCTATAGAGTACATGTCCCATAATCTCTTTATCCAGTCAACTGTTGATCAGCATTTGGGTTGATTCCAGGTCTTAGCTATTCTGAATTGAGCTGCAATAAACATTAAGGTGCAGACAGCTTTTTTGTTTGCCGATTTAAATTCCTTTGGGTAAATTCCAAGGAGTGGGATGGCTGGGTTGTATGGTAGGGTTATATTCAGATTTCTGAGGAATCTCCAGACTGACTTCCATGTGGCTTAACCAATTTGCATTCCCACCAACAGTGGGTTAGTGTCCCCTTTTCCTCACATCCTCGCCAGCATCTGTTGTTGGTAGATTTCTGCATGTGAGCCATTCTGACCGGGGTGAGGTGAAACCTCATTGTGGTTTTGATTTGCCTTTCCCTGATTGCTAGTGATCTTGAACATTTTTTCATGTGTCTGTTGGCCATTTGGATTTCCTCTTTTGAAAAACATCTGTTGAGGTCCTTGGCCCATCTCTTAAGTGGGTTGTTTGTTTTGATGTTGTAGTTTCTTGATTTCTTTGTAGATTCTGGTTATCAACCCTTTATCTGTTGCACAGTTTGCAAATATTTTTTCCCATTCTGTCGGTTGCCTCTTCACTGTCCTGACTGTATCTTTTGAAGTACAGAGACTTCTCAATTTGATGCAATCCCAATAGTTCATTTTGGCTTTGACTGCCTGTGCTTCTGGGGTATTTTCTAAGAAGTCTTTACCAGTACCTATATCTTACAGAGTTTCTCCAATGCTCTCTAATAATTTGATGGTGTCGGGTCATAGATTTAAGTCTTTAATACATGTTGAGTGAATTTTTGTGTAACGTGAAAGGTAGGGGTCTTGCTTCATGGTTCTGCATGTGGAAATCCAATTTTCCCAGCACCATTTTTTGCATAGACTGTCCTTACTCCAGGGATTGGTTTAGGATCCTTGATCAAATATAAGTTGGCTGTAGATGTTTGGATTGATTTCTGGTGTTTCAATTCTGTTCCATTGGTCTACCCATCTGTTTCTGTACCAGTACCATGCTGTTTTGATAACAACTGCCCTGTAGTATGTCCTGAAATCTGGTATTGTGATGCCTCCGGCTTTGTTTTTGTTGTACAAGATTGCTTTAGCTATTCGAGGTCTCCTGCGTCTTGATATGAATTTCAGCATCATTTTTTCCAGGTCTGAGAAGAATGTCTTCAGCATTTTGATTGGTATTGCATTGAATCTGTAAATTGCTTTTGGGAGAATGGACATTTTGATGATATTGATTCTTCCAATCCATGAGCATGGAAGATTTTTCCATTTTTTGGTATCCTCTTCTATGTCTTTCTTTAAGGTTTTGTCATTTTCATCGCAGAGATCCTTAACGTACTTGGTTAAGTTTATTCCAAGGTATTTGATTGTTTTCATAGCTAATGTGAATGAGATTACTTAGAAGTTCTTCCTCAGCCATGGCATTGCCTGTGTATACAAAGGCTGTTGATGTTTGTGCATTGATTTTATATCCTGCTGCTTTGCCAATCTCTTCTACGAGTTCCAATAGTCTCTTAGTAGAGTTCTTTGGATCCTCTAAATAAAGAATCATATCATCTGCAAAGAGGGATAGTTTGACTTCTTCCTTCCCAATTTGTATCCCTTTAATTTCTTTTTCTTGCCTGATGGCTCTGGCTCAAACTTCCAGAATTATGTTGAATAGCAGTGGTGAGAGGGGCTTCCCTGTCTGGTACCAGATCTCAGTGGACATGCTTCCAACTATTCCCCCATTCAATAGGATGTTGGCCATGGGTTTTTCATAAATTGCTTTGATTGTATTGAGGAATGTTCCTTTCATACCCAGTTTGCTTAGAGTTTTCATCATGAAAGGGTGTTGTATTTTATCAAATGCTTTCTCTGCATCTATTGAGATAATCATATGGTTTTTCTTCTGCAGTCTGTTAATGTGGTGTATCATGTTGATTGTTTTGCACACATTGACCCATCGCTGCATACCAGGGATAAATCCAACTTGGTCTGGGTGGATGATCTTTCTGATGTGTTGTTGCATTCTATTGGCCAGAAGTTTATTGAGGATTTTTGCATCTATGTTCATCAGGGATATTGGTCTGTAATTCACTGTCAATGCTGCATCTTTTTCCGGCTTAGGAATTAAGGTGATGTTGGCTTCATAGAAAGAATTTGGGAGGATTCCCTCTTCTTCGATTGTTCTGAATAGTTTGAGAAGAATTGGAGTTAGTTCTTTAAATGTCTGGTAGAATTCAGCAGTGAATCCATCTGGTCCTGGGCTTTTCTTTGTTGGGAGGGCCTTTATTACTGTTTCAATTTCTGTCTCAGTTATGTGTCTGTTTAGGTTTTCTATGTCTTCCTGGTTCAATTTTTTTCTGTGTCTTCCTGGTTCAGATTTTCTAGATCCTTGTGATGAATTGAAAGCTCATCTATTTGGTGCCTTTCCAATTTCTTGATGTAGGCACCTATTGATATAAACTTTCCTCTTAACACTGCTTTTGCTGCGTCCCATAAGTTTTGTTATGTTGTGCTGTTATCCTCATTTACTTCCAGAAAATTTTTGATTTCTCCTTTAATTTCTTCAATGACCCATTGTTCATTCAGGAGCATGTTGTTCAATCTCCATGTGTTTGCGTATGCTCTAGGGATTCCTGAGTTGCTAATTTCCAACTTCATTCCTTTATGGTCTGAGAAGCTGCATGGTATGATTCTAATTCTTTTGAATTTGCTGAGACTTGCTTTATGGCCTAGTATGTGGTCAGTCCTAGAGAAGGTTCCATGTACTGCTGAGAAGAATGTAAATGCTTTCTGTGTAGGATGAAAAGTTCTGTAGATATCTGTTAGATCCATTTGGGCTATAGTGTCATTTACATCTACTGTCTCCTTATTGATCTTCTGTCCTGTTGATCTGTCTATTTCTGAGAGTGGAGTATTGAAGTCCCCCAGTACTATTGTATTGGGGTCTAAGTCTCCCTTTAAGTCCCTTAACAAATCTTTTAAATAAACCAGTGCCCTGTAATTCGGTGCATATACATTGATAATTGTTATATCTTCCTGTTGAAATGATCCCTTAATCATTATATAGTGCCCCTCTTTGTCTCTCTTAACAGTTTTTGTGGTAAAGTTTATGTTGTCTGATATTAAGATGGCTACGCCCGCTCTTTTTTCATTTCTGTTGGCATGGTATATCTTTTTCCAGCCTTTCACTTTCAGTCTGTATGCATCTTTGTTGGAAAGATGTGTTTCTTGTAAGCAGCAAAGAGATGGGTTTTGTTCCTTAACCAGTCATCCAATCGGTGTCTTTTAACTGGACAGTTCAGGCCATTAATGTTCAATGTGACTATTGATACATAGTGACTTTGCCCTGCCATTTGCCAAAGATATTTTCTAATTTATGCTTTGAATTCCCTGTGATCTTTTGCTGTGAGGTTTCCTTCCTTTACCTTCTTTCATATTGATGACCGTGTTTCTTTGTTTCTGTGTGTAACACATCTTTAAGCATCTTTTGCAGGGCTGGACGAGTGGCAACAAATTCTTTCAATTTCTGTTTGCTATGAAAGGTCTTTATTTCACCTCATTCACAAGTGAGAGCTTTGCGGGATACAATGTTCTGGGCTGGCAGTTTTTCTCTCTTAGTACCTGGGCTATGTCTCGCCATTTCCTTCTAGCTTGTAGGGTTTCTGATGAGAAGTCAGCTGTGAGTCTAATTGGAGATCCTCTGAAAGTAATCTGATGTTTCTCTCTTGCACATTTTAGGATCTTTTCTTTATGTTTCACTGTGGTGAGTTTAATTACAACGTGTCATGGTGAGGATCTCTTTTGGTCATGTTTACTAGGAGTTCTAAGAGCTTCCTGTACTAGGATGTCTGTCCTTCTCCAAACCTGGGAAATTTTCTGCTATTATCTCACTAAAAAGGCCTTCTAATCCTTTCTCCTTCTCCATGCCTTCAGGAACTCCTAGAACCCGAATGTTGGGTTTTTTAATAGTATCCTGAAGATTCCCCACAATATTTTTTAGATTTCTAATTTCCTCTTCTTTTCTTTGGTTTGACTGAATCCTTTCCTGTTCTCTGTCTTCTAAGTCCGATATTCTCTCTTCTGCTTCACCCATTCTGTTTGTAAGGCTCTCTATTGTGTTTGTCATTTGGTCTATTGAATTCTTCATTTCATTATGATTTTTCATCACTATCACAGTTTCATGTTCTACTAGTTGTTTCATTTCTTTTTGATTCCTCCTTAATATTTCATTTTCGTGAGAAAGATTTTCTATCTTGTCCATTAAGGATTTCTGTAGTTCAAGAATTTGTTTTTGAGAATTTCTTAATGTTCTTATCAATTTTTTGAGATCTGCTTCTTGCATTTCTTCTATCTCATCATCTTCATAATGTTTAATTGGGGTGTCTTTTTCATTTGGGGGCGTCATAGTGTCTTCCTTGTTCTTATTACCTCGGTTTCTGCATTTGTTGTTTGGCATATTGGAGATATTCTTTGGTTTCTTCACTGTGGTGTTTTTTCTTGTTATACTATGACTCTAGATTAAATGGACTGTCTGTTTTTGATGAGGCCTTAGAGGCTTGAGATGGGTGTGGCCTGAGAGCTCCGTTTGGTTCCTCAGGGTTAAGGGTGTGTCAAAGGTGATATTCCCAGGTTAGGCGTGGTAAATCAATTTCTTTCTTTCTTTCTTTCTTTCTTTCTTTCTTTCTTTCTTTCTTTCTTTCTTTCTTTCTTTCTTTTCAAAAGGGAAGTAATTCTGCACAGCTGAACGGAATTGGAGGTAGTTAGCAGGGAAATGATATACCCATAGGAGCTAGAGTTTGGAAGCTCTTTCCCAAGGACCACACAGGGAATCTGTCCTGCCCTCAGTGTGGGCTCAAATTCTCCTCCAGTCTCCCACTGGGTTGCAAAGGTTACCGAATTGTAGCGTCTCTGTAGAGTACTCACGTGAATTCCGTGAGTTCTCTAGGGGTGGGGGGATATTGTATCCTCTGGTCCATTCTCAGCCCTGCAAAAGCCAGGGCTGGGTCAGGCTGAAGCCAGAAGCCCCGAACTTCATTCAGATCTCCCTTTTGAGTGGCAGGGACCCAAGTACCTAAAGCAATCACCAAATGCCTCCTAGGGTCCACATTCAAAGGAAACTGGAATCAGAAGCAGAGCCAGAACTTGAACAAAGGCCCTTTGACATAAATTGCACATATCCCAAGTGGTCTCATCTATTCTGTAAATGGGGGCTTTTCTTTCTTTCAATCTATGTCCTCACTTTCACAACTAAAGGCTGCTAAAGAACCAGCACAATCACACTAGAGGAGAAAGCGCTCCACAAAAATGAACACAGGTCTAGTTTAGGGGACAAGAGGGTAATAGGAGGGAGTTCTAGTAGCTTGTGTCCAATTAGTCACCGTCAACATTGCTCTGGAACCCGAGAAAGAAATTTGAACTAGAAGTAAATTATTAATTTAACATTCACCTCTGTGTTTATTTAACACTATGGAGACAATTATACTGATGAGATAAAACTGAAACAACATGAAACCAAGGATAAAGGCTTGAGAACATTTTTATTCATTAAGTAAGAGGAGATGGTAAGGAAGAGAAAGAGAAAAGAAGGAAGAGGAGGAGGGGGAAGGGGAGGAGGAAAGGGGAACAGAAGAAAGGGAAGGAGGAGGGAGAAGGTAGAATGGAAATGAAAGAGCAAGCAGAAAGGTGATATACATGACTTAGAGGTCTGAATATTTTAGCACAAGGAACCTGCAAACTTAAGGAAAACGCTTAATGAACAGCGATAATTCCTCTTATAAAATCCAAAGCAGAAAAAAAAACATTTACTAGCTTGCCTTTTCCAAGTAAGGTATGTACTTGGGAGGCCAGAGACAGAACGATTTCAAGGGAAGAAAATTGTTGATTATTTTACTTAAGCAAAATCAGTACAGTATTGCACTCCTTTTATATTAGTGGTAAAATAGTAGTTGTCTTACTAGAGAACAACATGTTAGGTGAAATAAGTCAAACATAGAAAGACAAACACTACATGTTCTACCTCCTATGTGGGAACTAAAAGGAAAAAAAAAGAATTTTGAACACAAGGACAGATTGCTGTTTACTAGATGCTGAGAAAAGCGAAGGCATAGAGGAAGTTTTGATTAAAAAATAGGGGAATCTGGGTGTGGTTTATAGAGTGTAACAAATATACTCATAAGATGTTAATAGGGGAAGCTGGTTGTCTGTATGAGAACTCTGTGTAACTTCACTACCTTTGTTTTATACATTTTAATTTTTTTGACAGGTAGTTATAGACAGTGAGAGAGAGAGAGACAGAGTGAAAGGTCTTCCTTCCGTTGGTTCACTCCCCAGATGGCTGCTATGGCTGGCGCTGCGCCAATCCAAAGCCAGGAGCCAGGTGCTTCTTCCTGGTCTCCCATGCGGGTGCAGGGGCCCAAGCACTTGGGCCATCCTCCACTGCCTTCCCAGGCCACAGCAGAGAGCTGGACTGGAAGAGGAGCAACCAGGACTAGAACCCGGCGTGCAAATGGCATGCTGGCGCCACAGGTGGAGGATTAACCGAGCCACGGCGCCAGCCCCTGTTTTATACATTTTAAATTATTCTGAAATAAAGTTTAAAAATGGTTATCTTAAATGATTTTTCACTTATTTTCCTTTCTAGTTATTAAGATTGTAGGAGGGGGCATTCGGCCTCGCAGTTAAGATGCTGATTGAGATACCCACCACCAATTTTAGAGTGCTGAGGTTCAAGTCCAGGCTTAATTTTTGATTCCAGGTTCCTGTTAATGTGCACACTGGAATGCATCAGGGTAGTTCAAATAGTTGAATCCCTGCCACTCACATGAAGACCCAGCTGGGTCCCAGGCTCTTGGCTTTGATCTGACCCAGCCACAGTGTATGAAGGCATCTGGGGATTGAACCAGTAGATAGGAGCTTTATCTTTTGGTCAATCTCTGTCCCTCAAGTAAAATAAATAAACATTTAAAGAAAATAATGGTTCTAGATGTTATAGTTATCCAAGAGCCTGGGATTTTTTGCTTGTTTTCCAATGTTCTACTGGGGGAAGAGCAAAGTATTTTCTTACTAGAGAGATAATCCTGTGTTTTGTACCATGTAGTTTATCAGCCTACTGAAAACCAACCATTTGCCTAGAAAGTCTAAAAATTGCAAAACTAACAAACTATGTTTAAAAATGCCTGAAATCCCCATGAATTATTTTTCTCAATTTGTATTATCAAATTTCCTTTTTTTTCCCCCAAGATTTATATATTTACTTCAGAGGCAGATTTACAGAGAGAGAGAGAGGTCTTTCATCTGCTGGTCCACTCCCCAAATGGCCACAATGGTTGGAGCTGAGCCAATCTGAAGCCAGAAGCCAGGAGCTTCTTCTGGGTCTCCCATGTGGGAGCAGAGGCCCAAGCACTTGGGCCACCCTCTACTGCTTTCCCAGGCCATTGTTAGGTAGCTGGATCAGAAGTAGAGCAGCCAGGACTCAAAACCCTGCCCATTTGGGACGCTAGTACCTTAGGCGGATGCTTAAACTACTACACCAAAGTGTTGACCCCAAAATTTCTTACATGTTTCAGTTTCTAATTAGATTTCCACTATTACATTTTGCAACACTTTTGGAACAGTGACATCTGCTTGCTTTTGAACTTTCTTCTGTGGCCTTCTCTAGTATCCCAATATGGAAATAGTAGAAGTTGTTATACAATCCAATTTCATGCACCTGAAGATGAGCCATGAAGCAAACCAGGAATTAGAACTATATTAGCCAGCGCCGCGGCTCAATAGGCTAATCCTCCTCCTGCGGCGCCAGCACACCAGGTTCTAGTCCCAGTCGGGGCGCCGGATTCTGTCCCGGTTGCTCCTCTTCCAGTCTAGCTCTCTGCTGTGGCCCGGGAGTGCAGTGGAGGATGGCACAAGTCTCTGCATGGGAGACCAGGAGAAGCACCTGGCTCCTGGCTTCATATCATTGCAGTGCGCCGGCTGCAGTGGCCATTGTGGGGTGAACTAATGGAAAAGGAAGACCTTTCTCTCTCTCTCTCTCTCACTGTCCACTCTGCCTGTTAAAGAGAGAGAGAGAGAGAGAGAGAGAGAGAGAGAGAACTATGTTAGTTACCTGGGATGTTAAATAACACAAAGGGAACTGAATAAAACTGACATATATCCATGGGCAAGGTCAACTGTATATCATAGTTCAGATTAAGGGCATAACTAAGTAAGGTAAGGAAAGAGGAAAGAATTCTGACAAAGTATTGCTGATCTAGCTAATGAACCTGTTGTTACCTGTCTTCTCCATGAAGCCCAGCCTCTACCCAGTTCTTTTCAACAGTGAAATTCTTCCATAATGTCCATGCTTATATAGCTGAGATTTGATTATTATGTCCTCTTAACATCACCCACTAAATACTTATTGGAAATAATATTTCTCTTCTGAATAATTTATGACTATTTCCAACACTCAGATGAAATTATTGTTAAAAAGTGAAAGATAAAAATGCCCATTTTTATATACAACAACTTAAAATACCATTATATATTTTAATGATTTTATAGCTCTGGGCAATATGATTATCACTTACTATCTATAAGATTTAATAAGGCAATTATAAACATATATTGCAAAACACTACAATGGCAAATAAGCAGAGGCTTTTTAATCTTAGCCTCAGAAAGCAGTTAATGTACCATTTTCCTAATTTATAATCAAAATACTAAACAAAATTCAGCTTAACAGTTATAGCCTGTCTAAGGTGTTTCATGTCATAAATTCCATAAAGTAGATGGCAACCCTGCCATTTTAATTGAAAAATATTTTAGATGAAATTAATTTTGATATTCATATACACAGGTAGAAGATCATAACAAAACAGGACTTCAAATAGTACTGAAACTTGGTCGATCTTACAAATAAAATTACCAAGAAATGTAAAGAAAAAGAAAGGAAGACAGAACTAAATGAAAGACTGTAAATGATTTTTGTAGGAATTAAAGAGTCAATTTTTTGTGTTTCCTGAAAAGATAAGATAATCTCCCATGTTATCTTTTCTAAAGAAAGTTTAACTGATAAATAAAAAGTGTACATATACAAGGGTAGAATGTGGTATCTTGCTACATACATGCACTGTATAATGTTCAAATCAGTGTAAATCTATCTACCTCTTCAAATATCTATCATCTATAATGAAAACTTCCAAAATTATCTTTCCAATCATTCTTTTAAAAATACATGGGCCATATGATTTTTACCTGTAGTCACGCTGCTATGCAATAGAACTTTTCATGATGGAAACTGGCAGGGCATGTGGCCCGTGCTGTGGCATAGATTACCATACCAACGTACCTTACAGGTGCCAGTTCCAGTCCCAGCTGCTCCACTTCCAATCCAGCTAATGCACCTGGAAAAGCAGTAGAAGATGGCCCAAGTCCTTGGGCCCATGCACCCATGTGGGAGACCCAGAAGAAGCTCCTGGCTCCTGGCTTCGGACGGGCCCACCTCCACAGATGAAAGATCTTACTGTCTCTTTCCCTCTCTCTCTCTCTAAAAATGGAAGGAAGGAAGGAAGGAAGGAAGGAAGGAAGGAAGGAAGGAAGGAAGGAAGGAAGGAAGAAAGGAAGGAAGGAAACAGAGCATGAATCACAGTTTAGATAATTTTTTTATTAAAGAGGTTTTAATCAAACTTTAGTTTGAGGAAAGATACCACAAATAAATTGAACCCACAGGATTTAAGCATTCTTTTTTGCTTTGGGAGGGCAGGTGAGAGAAAGAAAATTTGAAAGCAAGCTCCTATTAGCTGATTCACTCTCCAGATGCCTGCAATAGCTAAGGCAAAGCAAAAAATTGGAAATGCAATCCAGGTCTTTCATGTGGGTAGTTAACAGTCCAATTACTTGGACTTTTACCATTGCTTCCTAAGGTCTGTAATAGCAGGAAACTTGAGTCAATAGCTAAAGATGAGATCAAAGCCAGTTACACAAATATGGCAGTATAGGCATCCTAAGGCATCTTAATCACTAGGCCAAGCATCTACCCACAACTGAGAGTATCTTGATGAGCATCAGCAACTATAGTAATGATTATAACAATGTTAAGACTTATATTGAACATTTTATTTGGTACCGTTCTAAACATTTCCTTAATTAACCCACTTTTTCTAAATTTAACCTTAGTTAGTCAAACCTATCTTTCTTTTCTTTTTATCCTTCCCTTTTAAAATTGGTGAGTAAAAAGCATATATATTTACTATATAAAATATGATGTTTTTATGTATACACCATGGAATGGCTAAATCAACAATTAATATATGCATTACTGCAATACCTATCATGTATTTATGGTGCAAACATGTAAAATTTACTTTTATTATCATTTTTTAAACCATAGAATAATGTTGGCACTAACTATAATCACTGTGCAATAAATATTTTTAACTCATTCCTCCTGTCCAATGGAAATTTTGCATATTTTGACCAAAATCTCATCAATCTTCCAAACCACACCCTCTTTGCAGTCTGTGGTAAGCACTGTTCTACTCTGCTTCTACAAATTATGTTATTAGACTCCATATATAATTGAGATCATGCAATATTGGTGCTTTGTACCTTACTTATTTCACTTAATATAATGTCCTCCCAGTTCAGCCATGTTATGATAAATGACAGGAGTACTTAAAAGTCAATAAGTTTACCTTAGCCTGCCTTGAACCCTCTGTTTCCCCAATTATCATTGCACTTTTTGTTTTGAGGGTTGGAAACCACATAGTCTCACTTATAATAATAGAACCAGGAGATCCTCATGAAGGGAATATTAGAAACATCTAAAATTTATTACCACCCAATGTGTCAATCATAAATGACTCTGCATACTTTTGATTTCTACATGAAAATAAGTCATGGTAGACTCAAGAAAAAACTTGGAGGGTTCCTGATACATTTGTCCCCTGCATCAGCCTAAAGTTCCTAGAGTGACAACCAATGGTGACTGTGATACTGCTAAAAGCATACAGCAAGTTATGCACATTGAAAAATACACGATGCCATTTGCTCAAATCCGAATAAAATTTGTTACTTTTCTACAATGCAGAAAATTTAAGTGCATAAAAATCTAAAGTTCTGTACCTACATATGTGAATAATTTGTTTCTTTCTAGGCCTTTCACCTAGCATGTAGTAACAAGAGGCCAAGAACCTGTATTGCAGTTATACTGTGGGAAGGAGGAGAGCAAATGTTCTCAGGAAGAGTGGTCAGCATGCATCTGAAGGAAATAATCTCATCATCAGGATTTGATAATGATACATCTAAGGTAGACTAGCCGTTCCCTTTCTAGACAGTGAAAGTCAACAGCTCTATAATCCCACAGAGCTATAATTTATGTTCATGTGACATCAAAAAATCTGGGTATTTCCTTAGATAAAATAAATTAGTACATTCAGTATCTCATTTGACTTTAGTAAGAAACACAGTATATGCTCACTTCATTTTCCTGGTTAAAAATAAGCATCAGTGCCTTTTTACTCAAGGGGAAGACTAAATTGGTAAATAAAATTTACCTCAGATGAAGTCTGTAACTAAAGCAGGAAAGTAGCATGAAAACATCATTACTCAAACACTCCATTTATGCTCGTGACTTTGAAATCAGACTGCAAATATTTTAGATTCTTTCCATCAAGAGGTGTGGCCTATACCCTCCCCTTTGAAGTAAGCTGAGTTTGTAAGGGCAAGAATTGTAGAGGGTTCTAGAAATGATGCTAAGTCTATGTCATGGAAAATCAAGAAATTTCCAAATTGTTTGATAAAAACTCAGTCTTGGAGCCCTGAACTGCTGTGTAGAAAGGCTGATTGCCCTGCTACCACATTGCTGTGTAGTCACTTGAGTAACACCTTGCCTTTGCAGCACTTCACCAAGACATCAATCCTCTATCATTCAAATAACTCAGTTATTTTAGTTTTTTCAGCTGAGACCTAAAACATCATGAAGCAGAGATAAGCCATTCCCACTGTGTTTTGTCCAAATTTTTAATTTGCATAATGCAAAAACATTATTGTTTTATCCCCACAATCTATTTTGTTTCAAGGCATTGGATATCTAGAAAAAAGTACTTGATGTAGTTACTACACAATGAGCATTTGAAGGAACAGTATTTTCATCAGTATTCATTCAACAGCATCTGTATTGTGATAGACTGTGCATGCTTTGAAAGATATTTTAATGAAAATGAGATAAAATTATATTTTCTATAAATTTCATCTCTCAATCTGATCTTGTGGTAACATAAAACTTACTGTGTTCCTTGAATCCTAACTACAAAATAACATAACCTGTTTCCAGAATCTCTTTTATCTGATCAATGAGCTTTCTTACCAAAGCAACTGGCAGATTAGAGCACTTGAAATTTTTTATCATTATTCTAATACAGCCATTAATTTATATTTTTAGTATTTATTGAGAGCCTGCTATGAAATATTTACTTCTAATGGTGAAAAAGATAGAAAGAAAGATTTTAGGATTTATTTTCTCAAAATCTTTCAATATGAATATGAGATAATGGAACCCAAAATTAAGGGTTTTTAAATATATGAAAAATATTTAAATATATAAAAGTATCCATCTTTTGAGGATGACCATGCCTTGAACCAAAAATGAAGACGTTCTCCTTTCAGAGGCTTAATCAGCTGGTTTTCTTCTCTGTAGAGTAGAATCATAGAGAGGTGAGGGGTGAAAAATGTTCTTAACAACTTTTGGTAGAAAGTAGGGGGAAGAAGGGAACTACTAACTCTGTTAGAAAGCTCTGTTCCTATTCATTTTGTTCATTGGGATTCCAAGTAAATATTGAAAAGAAATGGAAAATTGTTTTTGCATTTTTACACACAGCTGCTATGAACTCTTGTTTATTGTTTTTGCCAACATTTTTCACATAGTTACACTTACTTTTTTATCATTTCCCTTGATGTCAATTCTAAAGTAAAATTGCTATCAGTTAATTATTGAAGTTAACTATTGAAAGTTAAGCATCGCATGAGTACTGGAATTCAACAATAACTCAAGACTTTAAAATGAGAAACTTTTTAGTCAATGGGAATTAAATAATTCCTGCTGTTTGTCTCTCCCAAGTGCCAATATAATTTCTCCTACATCTTTATAGGCATTCAGTCAGTAAACCTTCATTGATATTTAAAATATTGAAATGGTCAGGATGAATAAGTCCTATTTTCTGCCCTCAGGTATTTAGTGGAAATACAGATGCAAACAGAACTAACTATGATATAAAGTAGAATGTGACAAAAGTAAAGTAAATAAGTACGAATAATAGTTAATGAGAGCTTAATAAAGATACATAGCATCTTGGAATTTTATAGTTATAAATCATTTCATGCAAATACAAAGCATCAAAAATGGTTTTAATAGAAAGCAAACTAGAGGTAGATCCACATAATTAGTTCAATTTACAGGAATAGAGAAATAAATGAATTGTGAAGCATAAAGTTGGGTGGTATTGCATCATTTTGCCACTTTAAAACCTCAGATAACTCTATCATTTTGTATAATGAAATATACATTAGTTAGCATAACATAGACATGTTTTGGCCTCTGTATTCATTTCTAATCTCACTCATTGAGTGCTTCATTCTGATGTTCTTGTTCCTCAGTTATTCTGATTTTTTGTCCTATTGGCCTTAACACTTATAATAGGGAGGGCCTTTCCAGGCTTCCCATGATTTGTTTACCCCTTCTGCTCTCCCCTGTTACATTGTCATGCATTGTTTATATCACTAAAGAGACACTCTGTAATGTTACCTTTTATCATCATTTATGCTTAATTTGTTTCTGTGTTTCCACATAGAATCTAATAAACTCTAGCAAGAAAAAGTCATGATTTATACTACTTTCACCTAATTATAGCATTGAATTCCCTCAACCATTGACATTTTGGATAATTTGGTATTTTAAGGGGCTATTTTGAATAATACAGGATGCTTATGTAGTAATGTCTTTGGTCTTTACACAGATGTCAGTGGCATCCCCAATCCTTGTGTTATGGCACTAAAAATATCTCCAGCCTTTTCCAGAGTATCCATGGTTTAGAATCACCAGTTCTGAATAGTGCTATGTACACATTAGTTTATAGTATATGTGATGGTGGTGATTTGACGATGTTTATTGGGATAGTGTATGCAGACAGAATGGTGGGCCATACATATCAGGCATTTAGTAACATTCTGTACGACTTCCACCTAATGATTTTTAAGTGTTAGTCTTTATAATAATTTGTCCTGTTATCTGAAATATTAGATTCTCTTTAAATTTCCTTCCCCCAACTTTCCCTGTCTTGACAGCATCTGTCATGGAAGATACATTGCAGGTAAGGCATTTCCAATTGGAGTCCTCCTGGTATCACAACCATGGACAGGAACATGGACTTTTATTTTTTAATACCCCAACGTTAGGATTTTTACAGTAATACTACTCAGTCTAAGTCAGTGTGCAGTTACTAAATCCAGTGGTGATACTTCTTAACTTTATTCACTTATCCAAAACCATAACATTATTAGGAGGAACAAGATAGAGTTACAGATATTTTCAATCTCATATAAACCTCTATGTAGACTAATTTGTTTTCCTTGTCTTGAAATCATTTGAAACGCATTCATGGTTGAAGTGCACTAATAATTTTCAGAGGGCCCAATTATTCGAAGATCTATATCCTCTCTGAGTGTCAGAGGCCAAGGTAGGATGTTAACTCTTTCAGTAAACTGAAGATCATTTTAATGAGTTACTATTACAAGAAATTTCTCTCTCTGAGCCTAAGGCAGAACTGTTAGAGGGCATTCCATGGTTCCTTTGTGACCAAGATATGACTGTCTCCACGAACAAGCAATTTTTAGCCAAGGAGTGACAGGCATTTCAGGGATCCTACCTTGTTAACTTAGTCTTTTTTCACAAAAAATGGGGAAATATATTAGAGCTTATGTGCCTGAACTTATTTATTGTCTTTCCTTTTATTCTTTTTTTTTTTCATCATGTAGGTTTATCTACTTTCATTCTGCCTCAGAAAACTCTTCCAATGTGGCTGCCCCCTTCCTTTAATTGTTCTCCAATTATACATTTAAAATGACCTTGGCAATGTTTAGAGGAATACATACTCAATCAATGATAGATGAGGCAACAATGATAAAATTCTTAAAATCAGATCACAATATGCACAAGTCTATCAGAGTCTACATTGTGTACTATTTTAAGTTAGCAGAGGTTCTTGAAAGTTAAAAAAAAATTGTGCCTGTTCCTATCAGCACCCACCAATTATTTCTCTTATATAAGCATAAAGTATTTAAAAATCCAGAAATTTTTCCATGTTATGTTTGTCATTACTAAAACACAGAATGCTTTTCCTTTAACAAGTATTCAGGGAGATATGAGAAAGTGGTAGCAGTAAGCAAGTAGATGCAACAGAGACTATATCACTATTGTCTTATACCTACAGAGTTTTTCATAAACATGGCGATAAATTGGTGTGGACTCTAATTTGTACTGGGATAGCCTGAGTGTTCATCTACTGATCCATAAGCAGTTTTTGACTTTCAAAGGAGACAGCTTCTCCCCTGACAAATAAAACAACTCATTCACTCCAAATAATTTTCTATGTGTCTTAAAGACCTGAACAAATGCACACAAACTGATGCACACAAAACAATGCCCCTCTAAAAACTTAGTGACAACTAAACATTTTTCACTTTCGCCCAAAATAGCAGACTCCTGATGTTCATCATATTAAATCCTTGCTAAAGTGAAGGAAAGAAAGAATAAATTGATAAAGTGTCCATAACATCACAGCCATCATTTATAAAAGTGAGAATTTTTTTTTCTCATTTTTTTTTTATCCCTGTGTGCTAGAACAGCATGCCACTTGCTATATGGGAGTTTAGTTCCTTCCTGCCCATTCTGGGATCACATGAAGTGGTGTGCTGCAGAGAACAACTATCTCCTTAAGTATAGGAATTAGTGCCCCATTGGTGGACTTTGACCAATAGGCATCAGGAGATGGGAAAGACCAACAAGATAAATCCTTATTCCCTCATTTTTTCTGATAGATTATTCCAAAGTACAGTGTCTCCATAAAATCGTTCTGAAGGATATCTTATATACTCAAGAAATGGCTTGTTATCTTTTACTTTTTTTCTCATGATGGCACCATAATGTACCATTTTTTTATATGCCTTGTTTCTTTCCTTTCCTGCTTACTCCTGTTCCTCTTGAACTGCACCATTTAGTAAAGCTGGAACAAGTTAGCTTTGCCTTGGTCTCTAGTTTCTGGGCAAACCAAGTTAAAACAATTGTAAATTAAAGGTTAAAGAATTTAATTAAATGTCAAGGATTGTAAACATCTTATTAGTGAAACTAAGATGCAAACAAAATTTATCCAATTCCAAAACATGTACTCTTTCATTTACAAACAATTGACTCCTATTGCCTGTGAAGGAAAAAAAAAGTGTTCTACAACTAAGATTGTTTAATTTTACTTTAGCAATATGTAATGCACTTTTGCATTTTTATAACTTAAGAACCTTCCTTATGATAGTATTTGTCAACATATTAAACAAGTAACAGATGTCTAACCAGAAAAAAAGTTATTACCTATTAAATAGCTTACAGTTTAATTTAGGCATACCTAATACAAGTTAGCTCTACTATTGTAGGTCTAATGCTGTGTATCATTATTTTCAAGTCATGAAGAAGAATGGTGACCCCAGAATGTAGACATCTAATCTCTAAATTTGCATTCCACATATAGATAAATTTAGCATATATAACTTTTAAATTCTCATAATGTAATTTTTTAAAAAAACTTTTTTTAAACTTTTATTTAATGAATATAAATTTCCAAAGTACAGCTCATGGATTACAATGGCTTCCCCCCCATAATGTCCCTCTCACCCGCAACCCTCCCCTTTCCCACTCCCTCTCCCCTTCCATTCACATCAAGATTCATTTTCGATTCTCTTTATATACAGAAGATCAGTTTAGCATACATTAAGTAAAGATTTCAACAGTTTGCTCCCACACAGAAACATAAAGTGAAAAATACTGTTTGAGTACTAGTTATAGCATTAAATCTCAATGTACAGCAAATTAAGGACAAAGATCCTACATGAGGAATAAGTACACAGTGACTCCTGTTGTTGACTTAACAAATTGACACTCTTGTTTATGGCATCAGTAATCACCCTAGGCTCTTGTCATGAGTTGTCAAGGCTATGGAAGCCTTTTGAGTTCCCCGACTTCGATCTTATTCCGACAGGGTCATAGTCAAAGTGGAAGTTCTCTCCTCCCTTCAGAGAAAGGTACCTCCTTCTTTGATGGCCCATTCTTTCCATTGGGATCTCACTCGCGGAGATCTTTCATTTAGGTTTTTTTTTTTTTTTTTTTCCCCAGAGTGTCTTGGCTTTCCATGCCTGAAATACTCTCATGGGCTTTTCAGCCAGATCCACATGCCTTAAGGGCTGATTCTGAGGCCAGAGTGCTGTTTAGGACATCTGACATTCTATGGGTCTGCTGTGTATCTCGCTTCCCATGTTGGATCATTCTCTCCCTTTTTTATTCTGTCAGCTAGTATTTGCAGACACTATTCTTGTTTATGTGATCCCTTTTGTTCTTAGTCCTATCATTATGATCAATTGTGAACTGAAATTGATCACTGGGAGTAGTGAGATGGCATTTGTACATGCCACCTTGATGGGATTGAATTGGAATTTTCTTTTTTAAAATGATTTTATGTATTTGAGAAGCAGAGTTACAGACAGAGAGAGGAGAGACAGAGAGAAAGTTCTTCCTTTCACTGGTTCACTCTACAAAATTGCCAAAGCTGGACTGATCTCAAGCCAGGAGCCAGGAGCTTCTTCCAGATCTCCCACATGGATGCAGGGGCCCAAGAACTTGGGCCATCTTGTACTGCTTTCCCAGACCATCAGCAGAGAGTTGAATCATAAGAGGAGCAGCTGGGACTAGAACTAGTACCCATGTGGTATACCAGCACCACAGGATTAGGCTTAGCCCACTGTGCCACAGTGCCAGCCCTGTTCATAATGTAATTCTAAGCAGCCCATTTCCTGTTACAAAAAATTGAGGGCTGAAACTATATAAAAAATACATTTAGTCTTAGTTCACAGCTCTCTAGGTTTAAGGATGTGGTGCTAGTCTTGGTTCTGGTAAGAGCCCTCTGGGCCCTATGAGTTGCATCACATTGTGGCAAATGGTATCATGGCAGGCAAACACAAAGAAAGGTGAGATCACATGATGAGACCAGGAGCCAGAGAGCAGGGAGCGATCAGGTTAAGTCTTTTATAACAACTTTCTCTCACTTTCATGAGAACTACCTTAAATCAGCATTCCCAGTGATTAATTTCCACAAGACTCTGCTTCTTAAAGGATATAGCACATTCAAACCACCATAGTGATGACCAAACTTCCAACACATAAACTGATGGGGGATAAACTGCATCCAAACCATAATGATACAGGAAGTAGATTTAATGAGTCAGGAGAAAAATAGTAAAAATTTCTCAATAGAGCTGTACCAGCGATCATCAGGTTTGGGAAAAAAATTTTTTTTTCAGATTCTAGGTGGGAATATAAACTTTATTTCTTCAAGAGTGATCAAATGAACAAATTCGCTTTGTATGATGTATAACGCTGTGTCAATTTAGATAAAGAAAACATTTTTCACGTTGGAAAACATGGGAAGGATCTACACTGTGGCCTAGTGGATGATGCTGCAATCTGCATCTTTATCTTATCAATTTGTATCCCAATATGTTTCACTCCCCATCCAGCTTCCTGCTAATGGTCTGGAAAAACCAACAGAAGATTCCAAGAGTGATTGGGCTCCTGCCACCCATATGGAAGCCCCAAAAGAAACTCCTGGCTCCTGCCTTTGGCCTTGCCCAGCCATCTAAGGAGTTAACCAGATGAAACAGCTCTATCTATCTATCTATCTACCTAGCTCGCTCTGTCTCTCTCTGGCTCTCCCTCTGGCTCTGTAACTCTGATTTCAAATGAACAAATTAATTTTTTAATAAAGGAAAATATGGGAAACTTTAAATGTGATATCATGTATGCATGTATATGCCTATTTGAAACTGTAAGAGCTTCATCCATGTCTCATAAAAGTGATAATCATTTTCACCAAATTCTGAAGCTAACAAAAAACTAATGGTGAAAAATATCATAAAGGTAGTGTTTTTGCATCTATAGAAAACTAAGTCAGTAGTAGATATTACATAGCATTTTTTTCCTATTCCATACATCCATACATTCCTTTATCAGATATAACATTCAGTGATAGTAGTCTGTCCTATTTTGTTGTTTCTAATTTGGACTGCATCTTTTTAAATGTTTATTTTCATCTATTTGAAACTGAGGAAGAGGGGGAGTAAGAGACTGTGTGAGAGAGATCTCTTCATTAGGTGGTTCACTCCCCAAATGTCGACAACAACCAGGGCTGTGCCAGGCTGAAGCCAGGTGTCCAGAATTCCATCCAGGTCTGTGTAGGTGGCAAGAGTCCAAGTACTTGAGCCATTACCTGATGTCTACCAGGATGCATTAAGAGGAAGCTGGATTGGAACTCAGTTGTTGCAATTCAAACCAGTACTTTAATATGGGATGTAGCCATCCCAATCAGTGTCAATCTGCTGAATCATATTGCCAACTCCTGAACCCCAACTTTTAATTCTACATTTTTAAAAATATTTTATTAATTTATATGAGAGGTAGAGTTACAGAGAGAGGGAAATACAGAGAGAAAGGTCTTCCATCTGCTGGTTAACACCCAAATAGCCTCAGTGGCCAGAGCTGAGCTGATCAGTAGTCAAGAGCCAGAAGCTTCTTCCGTGTCTCCCATGTGGATGGAAAATCTGCTGATTTCCCGAGTACATTAGCAGGGAGCTGGATCAGAAGAGCAGCCAGGACATGAACTGGTGCCCATATGGGATGCTGGTGCTGCAGGCAGAGGCTTTACCTACTGTGCCACAGTGCCAGACCCTAATTCTTCGATTAACTCTTCATTATCAGTAGCTCATCACTCCCTTTGCTATCAAAAGAAGAGACTGGCAAGAAAATAAGCAATATAATGCTTTCATTCTTCCTCCTTCTCTTTCCTTCCTCTATCCCTTATTCCTTTCTTTCCTCTTTTCCTTATTTCTCCTTTTCTTGCTCCCTTCCTCATTTCTTCACTCCTTCCCCCCTTCCTCCTTTCTTTTGCTTGTGTTTCCTTCCCTTGCAATCATAGCTTCATAGAGGTATAATAAATTTACCTCCCTCAAAACCCTTTAGCATTTTCTTTTAGATATTTCAGTTAGTGTCTTGTATACTTAATCATAGCTGTGTCTGCTTCTTGGAGAAATTGTACTAACACAAATAGAATGGAGACTGATGAAGAAATCAAGAATTTGATACCGATTTCTGACCTGTATTTCTAACAGAGTGGTTAGAACTATTATTGATGGAGATAGAAAATTCATGAAGAAATCTAGACCATTGATGATTTCTATTTCATACTGGTTGATTTTTTTTGACATAGTTAATGAGATTTCAATCTTGTGTGTGAGTCAGTGAATGTGTGTGTGTGTGTGTGTGTGTATTGTTTGCTTTTGTGACTCTAGGGGAACAATTTTCCTATCATATGCTTCATGCATATTCTAGTCAAAGGTTGCTTTCTTCTTAACTATCACATTAATAATCTGTTACCTTTTAATTGCCAGTGCCTATCCCATAATGCCTATATTTGACAAAAATGAATGGATATTCTCAGTTTGAGGGTAAATTCAACAGCAAGTTATTTCCTTCTAAATGAATTAAGATTTACAAAGTGCATAACTTAAGGGTTGAATAAGGGTCAAGAAAGTTTGTTTCACTGTTCCCCTTCCTGACAAGATCCTAATCTAGAAGTGAGTTAAAGGTTGAAAAACTGAAAAGAGGGCATCCCCATGGGTGTTCACGGAGGATATTTTTTTTCTGAAATTCATTCTGTCTCAGGCCTGAGGAAGATGATTTTTCCTTTTAGTAGATCCCAGAATCTGTTACGGCAATGAAATGACTGTTCAGATTATACTGCAAGGATAGTAATTGATCCTTCTGACTTTCATAAGTGACCAGGAAAGTAGAAGTCAGTCAAGTAGTTATTTGTGGGAGTGAAGTATTTAAAGGTTTGGGTATCCAAGCATGGTGAGGATGTTTATGCAAAAAACAATAAATAAACAATCTTTAAAAGTATATGATTAAAGTCCAGTCACATCCTTTCATTACATAGCTTTGATATCTAAATTCAACTTATAGCATCATAAATAGGGTGCATTTGTTGCCTTTATATCTCAGATCATAAGTTTTAGCTGTTCATTTGGTTACCAAAGACTGAGTTGTAACAAGAGTGTTTACTTGGCAAGCTTTAACCTTTGAGTGGTCATTAACATAGGATAAACTTACTGGACAATAGCTGGTTGTCCAGTAACAGCTGACAGTGGTCAGCACATAATTGATATTTGTGGAAATATAATTTGCAAACTTGGAAGAAATTATAAGTATTGAGCTATAATTCTTAAAGATTTATTTATTTCAAAAGTCAAAGTTACAGAGACAAAGGGAAAGACAGAGAGAGAGAAAGAAAGAGATCTTCCATCCTCTGGTTCACTCCTTTGACAGCCACGATTGCCGTAGCTGGACGAGGTCAAAGTCAGGAGCCAGGAGCTTCATCCAGGTCGCCCATGTGGGTGTCAGGGGTCCAAACACTTGAGCCAACTTCTGCTGCTTTTACCAGACCATTAGCATGGAGTTGATCAGAAGTGGAACAATGGGGACATGAGCTCATATGGAATGTTGGCATTCCTGATAGCAGTGTTAACTGCTATGTACAAAGCCAGCACCTCAGCTATGATTTTGATGTACGGTATTAAACGTTCAAGCATTATTATTGTCTTAATTGAGATTCAAAACTACTGGGAAGACAGATATAAGATGAGGAAACATAAATAAATTTATAGTCACAATTGTGAAAATTGTTATGAAAGAAAATAGCAGGATATTGTGTAAAAAAACTAATAGAGGAGATTAATATAAATTGTGGAAGTATTGGAAGACATAGCTGAAGATTTGGCTTTCAAACTTATACCTAAGAAATGAATAGGAATTCACTAAGTAAAGAGAAAGCTAAGAATTTTTAGGCAAGAAAACAACACATGCAACATTTGTTTATGAAAATATTGCATCACTCTGAATGTCCTACATGAGCCTAATGAACCCAATCTGATTCTTCAAACTACCTCAAATCCTCTTAATAAAGGTTTTTTTTTTTTTTTTTTTTTTATTTTTGACAGGCAGAGTGGATAGTGAGAGAGAGAGACAGAGAGAGAAAGGTCTTCCTTTGCCGTTGGTTCACCCTCCAATGGCCGCCGCTGCAGCCGGCGCACCGCGCTGATCTGATGGCAGGAGCCAGGATCCAGGTGCTTTTCCTGGTCTCCCATGGGGTGCAGGGCCCAAGCACCTGGGCCATCCTCCACTGCATTCCCTGGCCATAGCAGAGAGCTGGCCTGGAAGAGGGGCAACCGGGACAGAATCCGGCGCCCCAACCGGGAGTAGAACCCGGTGTGCCGGCGCCGCAAGGTGGAGGATTAGCCTATTAAGCCACGGCGCCGGCTAATAAAGGTTTTTATTAAGCAGTACTATTACCTTCCAACAATGTATGCCCCCTCAACTAAATTGGAAGTTCCATGAGGATAGACATATTGACAGTTTTTGCTTTCCAGTTTTCACCTGGATGCTAACACATGGAAGAGCACATTTAAGGTGTGACATAGAGGACTCAGTATTTGTTGAGTGCGTGAATGACTTGAGTGAAAGCATTTCTAGTATATCAGGTTATTGGGCAAGTCAGTCAAAGGAGAAGGAATGTAGTGGCTTTCTCAGCAACTGATGCTGAAATGCTGTATCATCATGAGTCAATCACTTCTTTCTGTTATGACATTAAGTATCTCATCCATAAAATAAAGGCATGGCAAGATTTTCACTTATTACCAACGACAAATAACTCTTCAAACATCCTGAAACGTAACACATCTGTTGTCCATAAACATTGCAAATTTTAGCACTAATTAAGTATCATCCTTTATACCACAGCCTGACTACTCTGATTGCTGAGTTGTATTTATTTTTGTTATAAAAATAACAAGTAAATAATAATGTATTTTGTAGTAAGTACTCTCCTCATATTTCAAAAACACCTCAAATATATGTCCCCCTCCACATATAGACAGGAAAAGACATGAACCAACTATCACTACCACC
The DNA here is from genome assembly GCF_964237555.1 of Oryctolagus cuniculus. Lineage (NCBI taxonomy): Eukaryota > Metazoa > Chordata > Mammalia > Lagomorpha > Leporidae > Oryctolagus > Oryctolagus cuniculus. Next base: position 120,104,063 of record NC_091436.1, read on the forward strand.
ACCACTACTCATGATAATTTCCATTTAGTAGTTCAATTACACTCTCCAGAAGATACCAAAAGCATACATACACGTACATGTATAGAATCCAGAGCATTCATTAAAATACTTACTGCCATGTTGATTTCCTATTGTAACAAATATGCAGCATTTAATATTTCATATGTAGCATTAAAACACAATGCTATAATTTTCAACCTGCTTTGCAATGTTTATAAAATACACATTATATATTCTAAGTAATTATAAAAAGCTTTGTATACTGGCTTTCCTAAGTGAAGATTTTATGCAAATTAGTAATGTAAATGCATTTCCAAAATGGGTATGTTGATACTCAATATGATTCTTCCTAATAGAATGGAAGAATGGAATAGAATGGAAGTAGCCCCAGTGGCATTTATTTAGCCCTCTTTTTTTTTTTTTTTTGGCCTCCCCCTTCCCTTTAAACCCCTAGTTAAGTAGCACAGTGGCTTTTCACCTCTATGTGTGGTTCATCTGGCCCAGTAGGGCTTCTTCTCCCAATTTGCCCACACTGAGCCATGAGCACTAAATGAAGCGAATAATTTGGTGCATTGTTGGGGGGGGGGTTGGCAGTGGGGGTGGGGAGGGGAGGAGGACAGCTGACAGTGAATGGTGTCAGCTGCAGAGGCAGCAGAAAAAGCCGACATCTTAATAAAACAGCCTCAGGCAAAATCCCATTAAAGCCTTCAGAAGCTTGTTTCCCTGCAGTTGAGCAGGTAGGCGTTGAGCAGTACGAGGCAGCCCTGAGTGCTCTCAGGGAGCCCAGTTCAAAAAAAAAAATTTGAGTGCTTTTTTTTCTTAATATAAATCATCCACCAGTATAGCTCCTCAGAGTCATTTGCAAGGCAGAGAAAGAGAGAGCTAGCATAGGAGAAGAGAGGAGGGAGAAAAGGAAAGAGGTACGGACAGAGAGATATAAAGGGATGGAGTTCCTCTGCCGCAGCAGGAGCAGTGAGCAGGCTGTGTGTGCACCCATTAGCAGTGGAATAAGGACCTTAGGCTGACCTTTGCAGAGACTAGGGAATAGGCAGAGCTGGGGCAGAATGACAATGAGGATGGGCATCCATAGGGTGCATTGTCTGCTTGGCTCCTAGGCCAAAAGGGTGATGGTACATCCCTTACAAACAATATCATCTTGTTAGGAGAGCAAGCAGAACACCATCATATGGCATAATGATTGCCCTTGGAAAAGCATGGTGAGGCATGCAATTGACTCCACAGTAAAAGCAAGGAACAACTATTGCACTTATGTCTCCCTCCTACTCACACATATAGCACATGCAACACAAGACAGAATAACTGTCCAAAAATAGTTGGGAGAGGGTTTCAAATATTATACTTTTAAGAAGTTGCACCTACCATGTGTTTGTTGATGAGTGTGAATTCAGTTTGTCAAAGATTCCTAGAAAGAGATTACAGGTCACTTACTTACCTGCCTCAGTGTTTAAAAACCTCTGTCAGAAAGTTCATTATCTTACCTAGCAAATATTTCTCATATTACAGCTTCAGACCATTTCCAAAAAACAATGAGCATATTTTGTTAATAAGCACTAAAATCTATCTTGAGCAACTGGAATTTAATATCATGTAGTTGGTCGACTTTTAGTAGATACAAATTAATGTTCTTCATATATGATGGCCATTTCTTCAATGAAAACATTAATTTCACAACATTTCTAGTTCATGTTCAGTTTTATCTCCCAAAGTGTTTTCTATGTGGTCCTGAAAAGAGTGAATTTGGAGTTGTTGAATCACATTTGAAACATATGCAGTCTTAGCATTTAAATAATATATATTATGACATGAACACTTAGTAAAGTCAATAATCTGTAATGCTTTTTAAAAATGTTAATGCAGGTTTCACTTACCAGGTTTTTAGGACATTCTTGCTAGGTTAAAGATCTGTATACTTCAGCTCCACAAGTCTAGACTTTCATGCTGGGGAATCATGCTCCACAAATTTCATTTCACTTTTATGAAAATAACAGTAAAAGTTTCAGAGAGAAGAATAAATTTAGATTAAATATTTTTCTAATTAATCAATCTCCATATTCAATCTTTGGGAAAGCTCTAAACAGGCATAAAACAAAGATGAAAATATTCAGTTGCTATAACCTATATAAGATTGTTGATTTTTGGGTGAAAATAACAGTTGCTTTTTATGCCAGGTCTGCTTCATGCCTCTCTTCCATCACCCCTGTAGTCTAGTCTTTCTTCATCTCTAAGAAGGAGGGATGCCAGGTGGGGTGCATCAAATCTAGGGGAATTTAGAGGGAAAGGAATCCATGTTCCAAATCTGCAGGGGCTAGTTTCTGTATCTCTTGAATTCTTTCCTCTTTTCCTTTCTTTTCCCTCTTTCTCCCTCCCTCTTTATTTCCCTCCCTCCCTCCCTCATTCCCCCTTCCTTCTCTCTCCCTCCATCCCTTCTTCTTGCCTTCTTGTTTTCTCTCTCTTTTTCTTCTTCCTTTCTCTCTTCCTCTCCTACTTCTCCTTTTCTTCCCTCCTTCCCTTATTTCTCTCCACAGATATATCTTTGAGTTTAATGGAAGTCACTCATTCAAATACCAAAGGAAAACCACCATAAAATAGGTTTACAGTAGATGGCCTAGCCTCTAGTCTAGGCCTTAGGTAAAAATCTATTTTTTACTTCTTATTACTTTGTATTTGTTTTCCACTCTACCAGAATGTTAACCATATAAGGCAATGACTTGAGTGACCCAGGCCAGAAGGTATAGCTCTGTGGACTGTTCACTGTCCACTTCAAAATGGGTGCTATTAACAATGTAGTTTATGGCATAACTCAGCCTGCTATTAGTCAAGATATGTAATCCAGCTGAAAGCAGTCTCTGTGACTCTGCTTAGTTCAACCAGCCTTATGGATTTTTTTTGTTTGAAAGGGGGAATACTATATTAATTGTTGTTGTTTGTTGTTCACTTGGGAAGTATTGCTTTGCATCTTTACCATAGCACATGGCATGCCTTTGGGGAGCAGATCAAGGGTTTAGTGTTCCAATATTCTTTATCTTTGGATATCTTCCCAACTTACCATTAACATTTGGTATAGATATAGTTGATTAGTGTGAACATAAGCACAGCAACCTGGAGATTGAGAGGCAGATCCTTGTCTACTGGGAGAAAAGCTCATGAGTAGGGAGAGACCTCTAGTGTTACTACCTCAAACTGCAAGTACAACTGCAGATTGAGCAGGATCCTTAGGGAGGGTGGCGAAAATGTTCTGGCATTTATGGATTCATGCTTAAAGTCCAGGAAGGCTCATGTTTCAGGTGTCTTCACAGTGTGGTTTCTGGACCTGTGGGAACATTCTTTATGGAAGAGTCAGACCCTGGTCTTCACAGAGAATGGATCAGAGTAGGCTCAGCTCAAAGCACACAGAGCTTTCCAATCTGTTGAATGTTAACAGCTGGAAGGGTTAGGGGGCATCTTCTTCAGTACCCTGGATTGTTTTCTTTTTAATCAATTTCTCAGCCACAGTGATTTCAGCTTTGCCTTTAAAAGGCACAGAAGATGAGTGTATGGTGGGACTACATAGTTCACAGTCTACCATGTTTTTAATATGAAAGGAAAATCAGCTTTCTCTTTCCACAATGATAATTTCCAAGGACTTGAATTGTTCAGTTTGTATCACCTGACTACTCCAGGTGATTAAAAGTTCACCTGTTAGAGTGAAATGAACACTATGAGAAATGGTGACTTGATCAGCCCTTGCCCTGACTGTTGATGAACAACTTAATATGTTATCCCTCTTAGTATTTTTTTTTTTGTTTGTTCTACTTAATACTTTTGGTTGAATACTGTAATCAATACACAGTTATTCTTAAGTGTAGAAACTTAACTGAAAAGTGATCGCTGTTAAATATAAGAGTGGGAATAAGAGAGGGAAGAGATGTGCAATTCGGTGCATGCTCAAGCTGACTTGCCCCAAACAGTAGAGTTAGAAACATACCAGGGGATTCAAATTCAATCCCATCAAGGTGGCATGTACCAATGCCATCTCACTACTCCCAGTGATCAATTTCTGTTCACAATTGATCATAATGATAGGACTGAGAGCCAAAGGGATCACATAAACAATAGTGTCTGCAAATATTAACTGATAGAATAAAAAAGGGAGAGAATGATCCAACATGGGAAGCGAGATACACAGCAGACCCATAGAATGGCAGATGTCCTAAACAGCACTCTGGCCTCAGAATCAGCCCTAAGGCATTCGGATCTGGCTGAAGAGCCCATGAGAGTATTTTAGGCATGGAAAGCCAAGACACTCAGGGGGAAAAAAAATAAAGACCTAAATGAAAGATCTCCTCAAGTGAGATCCCAGTGGAAAGAACGGGCCATCAAAGAAGGAGGTACCTTTCTCTGAAGGGAGGAGAGAACTTCCACTTTGACTATGACCCTGTCGGAATAAGATCGAAGTCGGGGAACTCAAAAGGCTTCCATAGCCTTGACAACTCATGACAAGAGCCTAGGGTGATTACTGATGCCATAAACAAGAGTGTCAATTTGTTAAGTCAACAACAGGAGTCACTGTGCACTTACTCCTCATGTAGGCTCTCTGTCCTTAGTGTGCTGTACATTGTGATTTAATGCTATAACTAGTACTCAAACAAATTTTTCACTTTGTGTTTCTATGTGGGTGCAAACTGTTGAAATCTTTACTTAATGTATGCTAAACTGATCTTCTGTATATAAAGAGAATTGAAAATGAATCTTGATGTGAATGGAAGGGGAGAGGGAGTGGGAAAGGGGAGGGTTGCGGGTGGGAGAGAAGTTATGGGTTGGGAAGCCACTGTAATCCATAAGCTGTACTTTGGAAATTTATATTCATTAAATAAAAGTTAAAAAAAAGTTCAGTATTTAGAAGAAGCAGTTTGGTCATTGACCACAGGAGAGTCATACTCCATCCCATGCAGGAGTTAGAGAAGGGTATGGGGTATAAAGTTCATACCTCCTCTGAAACCACATGGTTGAAATGGGACAGTTTCAGTTCCTAAAAGAAGAGAAATATTATGCAAGGATGTAACCAAAATAAATGTTCATGACAGGGTAGGTGTTGCAGTTAAGATTCCTGTATATTATATCAGAGTACGTAGGTCTGATACCTGGTGCTGGCTCTTAATTCCTGGCTGAAGTAATTGAGTTTCTGTTTTCCACATGAGAGGCCTAGGTTATATTTCTGGGTCGTAGGCTTTAGGGTATGCCCTGGCCCTTCTGAGCATTTGGAGAATGAACCTGCAAACCAGAGTGCTCTCTTGTTTCTCTCTCTCTTTCTCTCTCTCAAGTAAAGTTTTAAAATTTTGCTGTAGCAACTTTCCCCACTTTTCCTAGTTTTCCTCTCAGTTCATCTTTTCTTTCCACATAGACATATTTTAAATGAGGCTGTCTATTTGCTCAAAAATAACAGGCAACACTTACACAGTTCTAACTATAGACCGAGATTCTCCCTCCCTCTTTCTTTCTCCCTCCATTTCTTTCTCTCGCCTTCCTCTTCTCTCCCTAATCCATAGTGATCATTCAAGGTAGTATGGTAGATGTTCTCAAGTGTTCCCCCAGGGATAGCCATTTTGGCATAGTGGGTTAATCCACTGCCTGTGATGTCAGAATCCCATATGGAGCCAGAATTCCATTAGAAGCCTCCCTGCTTCTAATCCAGCTCACACTAACGCACCAGAGAAAGTGGCGGAAGATGGCTCAAAGATTTGGATCCCTGCTACCCATGAGGGAGATCCAGATAGAGTTCCAGGCTTTTGGCTTCAGCCTGATCCATCCCTAGCCATTGTGGCCATTTGGGGAGTGAACAAACAAATGGAAGATTTCTTTCTCCCTTTCTCTCTGCCTTTCAAATAAATAAATAATTATTTTAAAAATAAATAATGTGCTACTCAGATATCCTTTCAAAGAAGTACTTGTTGCCAGCCAGGGTAGTAGACAGTCTTTAACTGTCAGCTCCTGCAAGAATTGAGTCAGTTATATACAACTGCCTGTCCCAAGGTCATGCCTCTTCCAGATAAGTCACATTTAATAACTGATTAATGCCTGCATAAAAATCTTGGTCCTCTTGACCTAACTCTGGAATGTCCTGAAAAATTATTTTAGCTCCAGAAATCCCTATAAGGTTAGCCATATCTGACCTTGAGCCTATACCGCTTGATTTATTCATCTGCTCACTTTTGCCACCACCCCATAGGTGTTGATTTCAAGAGTATTTTTCACTAAATCTGCTTCATGGTAAGCTTCTTTACAATGACTTCCCCAGAGAAGAAATCTAATATATAGAGGATCTATTTTTACTCTCAGTTTAGAAATGAAGTGCAGCGTCCATAGCGTGCAGTTCATGCCCTGGCTGCTCCTCTTCTGATCCAGCTGCTTGCTAACACAATTGGGAATGCAGCGGAAGATAGCCCAAATTCTTGAGCCCCTGCATGCACATGGGGCACCTGGAAGAAACTCCTGGCTTCTGGCTTTGGATCTGCACAGCTCCAGCCATTGTGGCCATCTGGGGAGTGAACCAGTGGTTGGAAGACTTTCCTCTATGTCTCTTTCTCTGTAACTCTCTCAAAAAAATTTTTTTTAAAGACAGAGAGAGAGAGAGAAATGAAATGCAGAGGAGGTTTGCCTCAAACTGTAGACCCAGTACATGGTAGGGCTGGCTGTATAATGCATGACCCTGTGCCTAGAAGCACTATGATGGTATCTCATCGTGGTGGTTTTGATTTACTTAAACCTGGTTGATAGTGATGTTGAGCATCCTTTCAGATACTTATATGCCATTTCCATATCAAGTTTTATTAAATAACTACTCATTCAAATCTTTTGACTTTGTTAAAAAGATTGTATTTATAAGTTGGAATGGAGAGAGAGAGAGAGAGAGAGAGAGAGAGAACTGATTACATACTCTGGATATCACTTCATTGACCAATATACACATTGCTGATCGTTTTCCTCTGTTACTTGACTTTCTACTTCACTAATTTTGTATTTTGGAGGGCGGAAGTTTTCAATTTTGCTGAAGTATAATGTATTAGTATCTTACCTTGTGCTGTGCACGTTTCGTGTCCTGTTTAAAATATCTTCTTTAACCCATTTTTATGAAGATTGCCCTCTATATTTTACTCTAGAAGGTTTGTGCTTCTAACCATTACCTGGATTGATATTTGAGTTCATGTTTATGTATGATGTGAGGTGAAAGTCAAGATTCATTTTCCCACAAGGTTTAGGTGATTTCCTACTTCTATTTATTAGGAAGGTCTATGTTATTACATTTATCGGAATATTTGTTGACATCAATTTACCTGTATATGTGAGTTTGTTTCTTCACTCCATTGTTTGTCATGATGCAAATTCCATGCCTCTTTGATAATTATAAATCTTGAAATAAGGTTGTGAGAAATCTACATTTTTGTTCTTTTTTTTTCAAAATTGTTTGGGTGATTCTAAGCTTTTTATATTTTCTAAGCAATTTTGGAATCTGTTTGCCACATCCAGAAAAATGATCTGGTTGACAAAGATTATATTAAAGATATAGATGGATTTGAGGACTTGACATCTTAACAATACTGAGGTTACTAAGCCACAGCCATCACATATTTTTCTGCATATGTACATCTTATATAATTTCTATTAGCAGTTTTCAGTGTTGGTAAAAAAGCACTGTGCATTTAAAAATAGTTATTCCTAAAAATTTGAGCTTTTTGACACTAAGAATACAATTTCATTTTACAATTATGTATTTTATAATAAATAAATGTATTTGATTTTATATGTTGATCATGTAGCTCATCCTCACTGCTACATTTACTTATTCAATCTAATATATTTCTGCATAATCCTTAGAATTTTATACTTACAGTAGCTACCAAAAATGACATTTTTGCATCTTACTTTTTACTTTCCAATATGTTTGGCTTTTCTAAAGTGTTATATTCTTATCACACTGTTTAGGAACTCCAATAGAATATTTGATGTAAATGAAAAGACGTTGGTATCCTTGTCATGGTTTCCAATCTTGTGTGGGAAGTTATCATATTGACTTTTACCACTTAACAAGTTTTTTGTAAGCATTGTTTAACAGGTTAAGGAAATATGATAACACCAATGTGCAGAGCGTTTTTTATCAACAATTGATGTTGAATTTTATCTGAATTTACACTGTACCTATTGAAATAATCATATGATCTTGCCTTTAAAATCCATTAATGTAATTATGCTTTTTTTGCTTTTTTTTCTTTTAGATTAAACAATTGACACATTTCTTACAGTTGTAAAAGACAGGAAAGCCAAGGTCAAGGAGCCAACTGTGATCCTGACTTGTAGGTGTCAGGCTTCTTGCTGAGTCTTCATATAGCAGTCAGAGCAAGCACTCTCTGGTGTCTCCTTCTCTCCTCATAGGAACATCAATCCCATTGGATTAGAGCACTGACTGATGACCTCATTTAACCTTAATTACCTCATTAAAGATCCAATCTCCAAACAGTCACATTGGGGATTAGGCTTCAACGTATGAATTTCGTGAGGGCACTGTTCTGCTCATAACGGGCATTTATAAAATGCTAAACATGCAAGTTCAAATGAAAGAAGAAAAAATAAATTATCTACAATATTTAGAATTGCAAAATTTTATAAGGCTAACACTGCTGTTTATTTCTTTGGTCAGTACATACTGTTACAGATTATACAATTAAATTTGAGTCTAGTCTGAGGTTATATGTTGATATGATGTTTATTAGAATGGGTTTAGTTTTGAATTTTGAATATAACCTGATCTTGTACTCCCATGAAAAACAATACTTAACAGAGTTCATCATTCTTTATATGTATTACTGAATTATATTTGATTATATTAAACATGATTGCTTATATTCCATATGTTTCTTCCTTTAAGAGCAATTGTATTATTTTGTCCTCCTACTTGTATTGGTTAGGTTGTAGACTTTTTTGTAGACCTGTGAAAAATGTCCTTGGTATTTTGATTGGGATTGTATTGACTCTGTTAATTGTCTTGGGTAGTATGGACATTTTGATAATATTAATTCTTCCAATCCGCTAACTTAAATATTTTTTCATTTTTTGTGTCTTTTAGTCCTTTCATTAATATTTTGTAATTTTCCTTGTAGAGATCTTTGGTTAGATTTATCTCCAGATATTTACATTTTGTGTAGCTACCTTAATGGGACAGATCTTTTAAGTTCTTTCTCAACCAAAGCATTGTTGGTATTATTGATTTTCATGTGTTTTTAGCATTGGAATTTTGGTTGAAATGATTATAAATATATACATTGATTTGTGTACTATGGATATTTTAACTATATTAATTATACACACCCATAAAAAGTGTATGTTTCCATATATTTCATTCCTTTCTTCAATATTTTATCATTTTAAGGGTATAGATCTTTTATCTCCTTGATTGAATTTATTACTAACTATGATGAGGTTATTTTATTAATCTACTTTCTGGATTTTTTAGACATTGCTGTTGTATAAAAGTGAACTAACGTTTGGCCACTTTAGTGCAGTGGGTTAAGGCTCCACAGATGCAGCTGCTACTTGTGATGCTGACATCCCAAACTGGAATGCTGGTTTAAGTCCCCACTGCTCTATTTCTGATTCATCTCCTTGCCATTCTTTGCAATGCCTCTGGGAAAGCAACAGAGGGGGGCCCAAGTAATTGGGCCATTAACACCCACGTGGTAGACCCAGATAGAATTTCTGGTTCCTGGCTTTAGTTTGGCCCAGACCTGGGCATTGTAGCAATTTAGTGATTGAACATGAGATGGAAGCTCTCTCTCAGTCTCTCTCTATATAAATCATTCTGACTTTCAAATAAAAATAGATTAAATTTTTAAAAAAACCACTAACCTGCATTTTTTGACTAATTGCTCTGATTAGGAGTTCCACTACTATATTGAACAGAGTGTAGTGCTAGTAGGCTTCTCTGTCTTATTCCTAATCTTAAAGATTTTCATCTGGCTATGGGACTGCCATTTATAGTGTTTATTATATTGAGATAGTTCTCTTCTTTGCCTAACTTGTTGAGAATTTTCATCATGATAGGAAGTTGGATTTCATAAAATATTGTTTTTCAAATTTGAGATGGTTATATGATTTTTTATCTTTCATTCTGTATACCACTCTGATTGTTTTGCACATGTAAAATAATCCTTGCATCCCAGGGATAAATCTACCTGATTTTGGTGTATGATCTTATATGGTGATTAGGTTTGCTAAAATTCTGTTGAGGGTTTTTCCATCTAACTTCATCAATAATAATTTGTTTTTAGTGTCTTTCTTGAAGAGATCCTATCTAGCTGTCATAGCAGGATAATAATGGTAGTCTCATCCCATGAAAGGTGTATTTCCTCCTCTTGAATTTTTTGGAAGAGTTTTTGAAGGACTGACATTAACTCTTTAAATGAATTGTACAATTTATTGGTGAAACCATCTGGTCCTGGGCTTTTCTTTGTTAAGAGCTTTCTGATTACCAATTCAATATTCTGAGTCATTACTGCTCTGTTTAGATTTTTCTTCATTTACACATACTATATTTTTATTGTAAAATATAGCACAAATTCATAAAAAAACAAACAAATACATGTCCTAATGAGGTATGATAAGATAAATACCCTTGTAAATATGAGGTCAAGTAAAAAAGCCTTATAATCCACCCTAGGAAACCAGTTTGTCTGCCACATTCTAATCATGAACTTCTACCTTCTTTAAGCAGTTGTTATCTTAACCTACATAGTATTGACTTGATTGTATTTTAAAAATAATTTCACCACCGAAGTTTCCCTCCCAATAGGTATTATAGTCTTTGTCATTTATTGTCAGATCTGCTGTCTGGTTTTTTTCCATCTTAGAGATGTCCTCTCCAACTCTTGTTGAAACACCCACATTATTTCTCCTGTGGAGATCTCCCCAACTTGGGTGGATGCTTTTTAACATGTCCTTTGTCTCTGTTTTTGTTTAAATTCAAACCAACAATGGAATCTTGAAACTGTTCAATGTGATCAGCACAACTACAGCTGGTATTTGACAAAAATATAGGAGGATATGGTGTCTAGTTTTCTCTGTTTTATGATAGCTACCACTGAAGCTCAATCTCTACATCTACATGCTGGGGCTTAAAAACTGTAATATTTTAATTTTATCATTTATTTTTTCTTCATTAGTGATAATGCATTTTATTACGGCATACTTTTTACCAGATACAATTTGGTTACCTTGTGTTAAAGTTTATGTAAGAAAGAATATTAATAATTGATTAATCACCTCTATTTTCCAGACCTTAAGAAAAACTAGTTCCCTATAATCTTATTAAGGAGGACAACTTAAAAAATATTTTTATGATGCTGTTTTTAAATATTTTGATGGACTTCAGTACATTGCATTTTTGTTTACCATTGCTAAAGGACAAAATATCCTATATTACTTCAGTAAGAACCTTTTTCAAGTTGGCTCCTGGTTTCTTCAAGAGTCATCAATACTGTCCTTACTACCTAGTAGAATAAAATTTTCTAGAATTAAATTATGTGTTTGGTTCCCAGACAAGAAATTAATTTTGTCTTTAAGTAGTTTTTGTAGTTCGCATTTATATTTCCAATCCAATTTCAAGACTGAATCTTTTTTTTCAACTTCTTCACTACATCTGTATTACCTTTCTTCTACACAGAGTTTAGGTTCTCAAGGATAGTGGAAGAGAGGATTAGAATATTACATAATTATTAATTGTATCCACCTCATATTATATATGCAAATATTTCAGAAAGAAAATATAACACATTTTATTTAAAAAGATGCATGGATTTCATTTTTATTTCACCAAAATAAACTTGTCTTAAAATTATTTTATTTATTTACTTGAGAGGCCTAGAGAAAGAGAGTGAGAGAGCGAGAACGAGTGAGTTTCCATCTGTTGGTTCACATTCAAATTACTCTCAAGGACCAGAGCTGCCCCAGGAGGAAGCTGGGAACTACACAGGTGGCTGAGGCTCAATCACTGGAGACTTTACTTACTTCCTCCCAAGGTGTGAATGAGCAGGAAACTGGAGTCAGGAGCAGAGTCAGCACTTGAAACCAGGTATTCTGATACGGGACACAGGTGTCTAACAATTATGTCAAATGCCTGCTCCTAAACTTTTATTTATTTATTGTTTAGAAATATTTATTTGGTAGACAGAGTCAAAGAGAGATAAACACATAACACACAGATGCACACACACAGACACACACAGACACACACACACACTGATCTTCCATCTGCTGGTTCACACCCCAGATGGCAGCAACTGCCAGCACTGGGCCAGGCTGAAGCCAGGACGTGGAGATTCATCCAGGTCTCTTATGTGGGTGGCAGGGACTCAAGCACTTGGGCTATATCTTCTGCTGCTTTTCCCAGGCCATTGGCAGGGAGCTGAATCAGAAGTGGAGCAGCCAGTACGTGAATCGGTACCCATCTGAGATGGCGGTGTTGCAGGTGCTGGCTTTACACGCTTTGCCACAATACTATTCCCTTAAACATATCTTGTAATTCCATTTTCCATCCAACTTTCTAGAGTACTCTCATACTATCACCAATACGGCTACTGTAAGCACAGGCTTTTTTTTTTTTTTTTTTTTTTTTTGACAGGCAGAGTGGACAGTGAGAGAGAGAGACAGAGAGAAAGGTCTTCCTTTTGCCGTTGGTTCACCCTCCAATGGCCGCTGCGGCCAGCGTGCTGCGGCCGCTGCACCGCGCTGATCTGATGACAGGAGCCAGGAGCCAGGTGCTTTTCCTGGTCTCCCATGGGGTGCAGGGCCCAAGCACTTGGGCCATCCTCCGCTGCACTCCCTGGCCACAGCAGAGGGCTGGCCTGGAAGAGGGGCAACCGGGACAGAATCCGGCGCCCCGACCGGGACTAGAACCCGGTGTGCCGGTGCCGCTAGGCGGAGGATTAGCCTAGTGAGCCGCGGCGCCGGCTTCTTTCCTTCTTTTATTCATTCATTTATTCATTCTTTCAGCAAATGTTTTAAATACCTATTCTGTACCAGTATCAATCCTAGCTGATATTAGAATAGCCTAATGCACTTTTAAAAATAACCATCCCTAGCGCATCCGAGTAATTTTATTTAATTGGCATGGTTGGGGTCTTTGCATCAGTGTGTTTTACTTATTGTTTTTTGGTTTTAACTTTATTTTCATTTTCATGTTTAGGTGATATTAATGCAAAAAGAATTGATTCAATGTAATTCATGTATACAATTGTAATGTTATAATTTTCTTCCTTTCCTCATTTATCTCCCTCCCTCTCCCCTTCAACCTTTCCCCTCTCCCTTTTTATATCCTTCCTTTTCTTCCTTCCTTCGCTTGCTTTCTCTTCCCCTCACCCCCCCCCAATATGTTTTAGATACACCATATTTGACAGAGCTATAGTTATTGCACAATATACTATGACCCTCTTAGCTCTTTTGTGATTCTAGCTCCAATTTTTACAGGTTAACAGGTTTTTTGTGTGTGTGTGTGTGTGTGTGTTTGTGGCAAGCCTTGTATGGATGTCTCTCCTATAATTAGTTTCATCATTCCTTGCCCACATTACTTCCTCCTCCTTTATAGAGCAATGTTATTACTGTGTGACTGAGGTGGATTTGCTCACTACCCAGATTTTTAAAAAATATTATAGTGTGCTGTATCCTTTGCTCTCTAAATCGGTTTGTCAGCTGTGTGTGATTTCGAGAATTCAAGAGTATACTGTCGTACTGCCATCTCCTCAGAATCTTTCCTTTTTAGTTTATATTAATTCTATCCCCTTTTTTCTTATACCTCTCTCATTTTCAAACTATCCTAAAATATTCTTCTGATACACCTTAAGATGAAACTAGCTATTTAGACAATATTTAGTCCCTAAAAACTTTTTATGTTTTGACACATGACTGTAAAATCATTCGTGTGAAGAATATTTTCACCATAGAAGTCACGAGAAAGTTGTTGGTATAGCTAAGACTCATAGAAATTCCTGCACATTCATTAGGACTACAGCTGAATTGAATGATCTCCTTCTTTGAGTCATGATGTAAACTCAATGGTCTACCATCCTTAATATTGTAAATTTCACCAAGTAACTTCTTTTTTTTCTTTTTTTTTTTTTTTTTTTTTTTTGACAGGCAGAGTGGACAGTGAGAGAGAGAGACAAAGGTCTTCCTTTGCCGTTGGTTCACCCTCCAATAGCTGCCGCGTCCAGCGCACTGCGGCCAACGCACTGCGCTGACCCGATGGCAGGAGCCCGGTACTTATCCTGGTCTCCCATGGGGTGCAGGGCCCAAGGACTTGGGCCATCCTCCACTGTACTCCCTGGCCACAGCAGAGAGCTGGCCTGGAAGAGGGGCAACCGGGACAGAATCCGGCGCCCTGACCGGGACTAGAACCCGGTGTGCCAGTGCCGCAAGGTGGAGGATTAGCCTAGTGAGCCGCGGCGCCGGCCCACCAAGTAACTTCTGAATTCACTGACTGGACACATTTTATTCCCACTACATATTTCTTTCCTTCAATACAGTATTAGTTCCCTTCTTATCAGTGGGGAATTTACAAGGTAGAGAGAATAACCATCAGTATACAAATCACTGACTTACAAGATTGAGGTCAAAACACCTAAGTGGTGATTTTGTATGATGTAAAAATATTTTCAGGCAATATATAAAATATTCATAATAATATGCTAATATTTTACTGAATTCACAGTTTACAGTATTTTTAAAAAATAGCAAACAGTTTTATCATGATATTTCACATTTTATTCACAGATAGACTAGTAATCTAATGGGACTAACCAGTGTGGCAGATTGGCAACCTGTTGACATAACCAAGGATGAAATCCATATCTGGGTATTTTCTTCTCTCTGCCCTTGGTCTTTGCTTTATTTGTTTTTGTTTTCTATTTTTTTTAATAGTGGGCAGTGAGAGCCACATATATTCATATATAACTAGAAAGTCAGAGTTGACAGAACACAAGAACTTATATGATTTGAACTGTTAATTTTTTAATAAAACTGATGAATAAAAGAATAAGATCTGGTGAATAAGTTCACTTACGCTATTGATGGCAGAACAGAGAATAGAAGCAGACTCTTGCTCTTTTGCTTCATAGTACGCTAGTCTCCATCTTCTCACATGACCACGTGTAATTTGGTCTGTGGGGCTTTATTTCTTCTAGAAATGCATCAAGACTTATTAATATTGTTCCACATGTTTAATTTTATGTTAGTAAATATAAATACTACAACCTATTTTTCAGTTGAATTGTTTATACTGTTTAACTCTTTCACTGGATACAGCCTTCATTTTTTTTTTTCAGCATTAAACCCTGTATATTACTGTATATTAGTATTACTGAATCAAAAGTGTATTTTGGGGCTGGTGTTGTGGCTTAGAGAATAGAGCTGCCACCTGCTGGTTCATATTCCAGTGGTCCACTTCCAATCCAGCTCCTTACTAATGAACTAGGAAAGGCAGTTTTGGCCCCTGCCACTCATGTGGGAGACCTGGATGAATCTCCTGGATCCTGACTTTGATCTGGCCCAGCACTAGCTGTTGTGGCCATTTTGTTAGTGAACCAGCTGATAGTATACTTTCTCTCTTTCTCTCTCTCTCTCCCTCTCTACCTCCCTCTGCAAATCTGACTTTAAAAATAAATGAATAATTATAAAAAATTATTTAAAAGTTGTATTTTATCAGTCATATGCTTTTCATAGAAAACATTGGGTTAAGGATACAATTTTTGAAATAAAAAAGCCTAGATGAATAAATCCATTTAGCAAATGTAGTAGATTAGAGAATTTGGAGATTATCATGTAGGCAACAAATAAAAAAGTAGAAATCTGTTGTAATTCATAAATGTATTTCACTTAAGTTCTTCTCAATGGTATTTTTTTTTTTTTTTTGACAGGCAGAGTGGACAGTGAGAGAGAGAGACAGAGAGAAAGGTCTTCCTTTTACTGTTGGTTCACCCTCCAATGGCCACTGCAGCCGGCGCACTACAGCTGGCGCACTGCGCTGATCCGAAGCTGGGAACCAGGTGCTTCTCCTGGTCTCCCATGTGGGTGCAGGGCCCAAGCACTTGGACCATCCTCCACTGCACTCCCGGGCCACAGCAGAGAGCTGGCCTGGAGGAGAGGCAACCGGGACAGAATCTGGTGCCCCGACCGGGACTGGAACCTTGTGTGCTGGTGCCGCAGGCGGAGGATTAGCCTATTGAGCCGCTGCGCCGGCCCTCAGTGGTCTTTTTCTCTAATTACTTTTTGGTTTTCTTTTCCTACATAACTTTGTCTCAGCATTCCTGTTACCTGTGCATTCTAAGCTGCATCACTCACAGAATGCATTGGAATTCTTGCTGTTTTGAGTGACATTATATTGAATCTCTGTTGATGTACCTGGCAGTTTGACATTGTGAAGGTTATTGGGAGGATATTTTTCCCAAGTGGGACAACCACATTTTAAGTTTCATCATGTATAAGTCCCAACTAAAAGTGTATGGTGGATTGTTGTGCATTATGGCACAAAAACAAACATGTATACATAACTATTCATCTCCCTTTATTGTTTCTGTGCTATAAAACACATTTGTGTCTTCAAAATGGATTAGCTGGTCTGGGCATCTCACCAAAGGTCAATGCAAGTATGGATCCTCTATACACAGGTCTCAGGAGATGGGGCTTGCCTGCATGCAGATCTTTCACACTCAGAGCAATGCAGTCACATACTTTTTCTGTTTATTTGACTTCATTAACAAAAAATGTTAGCAGAACACAGAATTCATAGAATTCCTGTTCTGTTACACACACAGACACACACATTGAGGAAGCAAGATATGACCAGAACTCAAGATAGGAAAAGTTAGTTGATGAATAAATACAAGAACTTGGAAAGAAAGTGTGTATTTTTTATTACCCACTAAGCCACGATAAGGGTTATTATCATGAGATAATCATTCCTCTGGAGCAATACAAGACAGGGGACACAGCTGAGTGCTATCATGCCCATGGGATGTGATTAGCTCATGATAGCAGCATCCCCTGGACTCATTGCTATCATGAAATGTCTATTCCCTCCCCCCATTTTCTATATATAAATAAATGATTTTGGCGGACAGATTCAATTCCCACAAACTGCAAGTTTGCATTAAAATGCTTCAGCTGTGAGATTCACAGATATTAATCTACCCTTTTGGAATGTTGAACAGTCAATCAGAATCCTTCTTCATCTCAAGCTGTTTTATGATATTATTACAATGTATTTTGCAATGGAATGGCGGGTAAAGCAAGTTTCAGAGAAATAGTCTTGTTTGGGCTCGATTTAGTTGCTTGAGGGAAACCTCCACACAAAATGACTCTGCCTGCTCATGAAGGCATCCTAACTTTCTCATTATTTTTTTTCCTGCCTGACTCAATTTCTTTGGTGCATTTTAGAACTCTAAAGTTTGTTCCTCTAACTAGATTAATAAAAGCAGATTTCTCATTTCATATTTCAGAACTGACAGGGGGAAATACTACTATGGTAATGTCAAAGTGAAGTGAGAAAATGCTAGTTCACAATTTGGGATTTTTAAAACCAATTTTGTAATAAGATCGATTTTTAATTTACTAATAAAATGGAAATATTTCTAATAATAGACTGACAGGCAAGCTTTATTATGAATTAAAGTGAACTATGTGATAATAGCACAATAATTTATAAAAATTAAAAAGTTCAATGTCATTTCAGTAAGATAAAGGATTTTTGATGCTATGACTCAGGTAGAGTCTTCTCTATGGAAAAGCAGAAACACAAATGAGATTATCATAAAACTCTAAAGCAGAATTTTTCTCTATATTAAAAAGTATTTGTGACTCACATATCAATAGAATTGGAAGGAATTATTTGCTATAAGATAAATATTTAATCTAAAAAGAAAGAGGAATAAATGATAACTTCCCTAAATCCAAAGATGTTTTGTTATTTTGGAAATGTACTAGATTTTTTCATTTTATAACTTCACTACCCTGCATTATTGAAAGAAACATACAGTCAGTCATCATTTAATTCGGTAGTGAGATATGAATTTTACTACTCATACTCCTTTCTCTCTAACAGATTTTTTATGTTGTTAATAGTGAAAGAAGGTTGCCTTTTGACATATCAGACCAGAAGAGAAGGAATTATGTACTAACTCATACAGAACATCCAATGAAATAAAAATTGAGTTATCAACTTTGAAACCTTCAAGAAAATATAAAAAAGTTTATGTTATTTTACATAATAAGTATCATTGATGTCTAATGAGTTATTAGACTTGTATCTCTCTTTTGTTAAATAGTCTTGGAAGGAAATTCCAGCTGGTGCAGTTCTGTAAAAGGCATTCCCTGTAGTAATCATCACTTTTATCAGTGAACTTGAGTAGCCCATTGTATCCAGTTATTCAAACACCACTCTGAGTGAAAATAACTTGTAGACATTATTGACATCTATAATCAGTGGATTTATGTCAAAAAGATTATTCTTCATAATCCGAATGGGCCTGACCCAATCAGTTAAAATGGCTTGGAACAGAACTGACATTTCCCCCAAGAAAGTAGGAATTTTTTTTTTTAAAGATTTACTAGTTTATTTGAAACAGTTACAGAGAGGTAGAGTCAGAGGCAGAAAGAGAGAGATCTTCCATCCGCTGGTTAAATCCCCAAATAGCTTCCATGGCCAGAGCTGGGCCCATCCAAAACCAAGAGCCAGGAACTTTCCCTGGGTCTCCCAAGTAGGCTCAGGGACCCAAACATTTGGATTGTTCTCTACTGCTTTCTCAGGCCATAGCAGAGAGCAAGATTGGAAGTAGAGCAATCGGGTCTTGAACTGACACTCCTATGGGATGCTGGCACTGCAGACAATGGCTTTACCTGCTCTAGTGCCTGCCCTAGAAGTAGGAATTTGGTTCAGGGATTGCAATGCCAGCTCGTGACTGATTTTTCAGCTTGCCCTTCTTAAAAATTTGTCCTAGGAATTTTTGACTTGTTTAGCTTGTCCCCAAAAACAAATAGTCCTTTTCCTTATAAAATAAAATAACCAACCAAAGAAACAAAGAACCCCTCCCACCATGTAGGTTGATATTTATTGCTATTTGTGTTTATCTCGTGGAACCCTGACTAATGTACTTACAAAAATAGAACTGGTCAGTCTTATCTACTCCAGCTTGTTCTCATATTTTCACTGATTTCATAAGTAGAGTAAGGAAAGAATAGATCTGATTTGAGATTAAAAATAAGAAGAATAAAACTACCCTAAATCTGTAAAATTAGATAAAACTCCAAATGACTGTCATCAAAGGCTGACTCCTTAGGTATTAACAGGATAGATTTTTGTTAGATGTATTAGGAAAAGAAAACTACCTGCTCATGTGAATGTAACTATTAAACAGAACTTTTAACCAAACACATTTCTTTTCATGCTCAGTTTACATGAAGCTATATTTTCCTTCTACCTGCCAGATATTGAACTATGGTCTGTGGACATATCTTTTATAGAGGCATTCAAGGAAAAGCATACATAAGATGATTATTATAAAATGATGTGATAGTCATTATAGTAAATGTCTTTATGAAGACCAGTATTTCCAGAAAAGGTAGATTAGTCGTTATGAGAGAGAGAGAGAATGAAATTGAGGGTGCTGTTGATGACTTGATGAAGAGGTGAAATCACTGATGTCATAAAAAGAATGTTAATTGTTAAAGGAACAACAGTAGTCAATGTGCACTGCTTCCCAGGTAGGACCTCTGTCCCTATTGAATTGCAATATGAGAATCAACTGCAAATTCTCTCCCCAAACTGTACTCTATATATTGTGTGTGGGCATGGGGTGAATTGTTGAACTCTATGATGAGCATAGAGATGGTCCTCTGTATATAAAGTCATGCTAAAAATGATCCACAATGAAGAAGGAAATGGGAGAGGGAATGGGAAGTGGGAAGGGAGCAGGGTAGGGGGCATGAGGGAAAGAACCACTGTATTCCTAAAGTTGTATCTATGTAAAAATGCATTCATTAAATTAAAAAATATTAAGCATGGACATTGAATACAAAGAATGCCCAGGTGGCTGTGGCTGTGGCATAGCATGTAAAACCACCACCTGCCTTGCTGGCATCCCATATGGGTCCCAGCTGCTCCACTTCCTATCCAGCTTTCTGCTATGGCCTGAGATAGCAATAGAAGATGGTGCAAGTCCTTGGGCCCTTGCGCCTGCATGGGAGATGCAGAAGATTCTGGCTTCTGCCTTTGAATCAGCTCAGTTCCGTTCATTGTGGCCGTCTGGGGAACCAGCAGATGGAAGATTCTCTCTCTGTTTCTGCCTCTCCTTCTCACTCTTTGTGTAACTCTGTCTTTCAAATAAATATACAAATCTTTAAAAAAAGAATTCTCAGGAGAGGTGGGGGTATTGTCATAAAGAAAAATTTCAATATTTAATCATGTAATGTATTGTAAAAATTATGAGTTGACATTGCTTGAGCATGGTGACAAAGACGTGTAGCAAATGTTGGATAATGAAAGGTCTTGACCGATGCGCTAGGGTTTGTATTTTATTTTATTCTCAACAGGAGCTGTGAAAGTCTGGAGCTGGAGATCAGCTAAGAGTTTTAGAGACATTATTGAAGCAATAGATGGGAAATTTTTTTAGAATGCACCGAGATAGAATGTTGGGTTAATATATAGCTATCATGGCAGAATCCAGGAGGAAATGATGAGAGTCTGTGATAGTAATGGTGGTGAAGAGAGGATGTAGTCTAGTTCTTTGTAGGCTATGGGATGGGCTGTGCTTGGTGACATTCAGTTTAGAAGATGAAAAAAATCCTAAGTTTCAAGTTTGAGTGACTGGATAGATCATTTAACTATTTACTTTAATAGGGGCTCTAAGAGAAGGAACAAGTTTTAAAACAAAACTGTGATAATATCTACAACAAAAAGTACATAGTGAACAGTAAAAATGTGCTGGGCAATTACTTCTAATTTACATGGACTTTCAGTGAATATTTTCACATAATCTATGAAGTAAGCAGTTGATATTTCACGAAATAAATAGTTTTATGGGGATCACACAGTTGGTGAGAAGGGAGATTCATTGTCACATTTGAGGTGACTTGAGTCAGATATGAGTCTAGAAGAAAAAATTCTTCAATTGGGGCATAATTAGAATTTCTTGTGATTTATCCATCCTGGTTATTGGGATTAAGGATCCAAATTAACAGTGATAAAGACACACTTTAGTTAGTGAATACTTATAAAAGTGGGAAATATTAGCTCTAAATATCATTATTCTGGGTTTTTGTGGAACCTCAAAAATGTGATTGAAATTTAAGTAGAACATTAAATTTGTGCTTACATAATTTTTATAGGCTAATCTTTTTACAAAGTCCTAATGCAATGGAGCTTTGCAGCAATGGGTAGACTATTAGAGAAAATGTTACACAATTTGGCATCCTTTTTCAATGATATAACTGTCAAATTGATGGATGTACTCAAGGATAATTTCGATTATTTAATTGTCCTTTTCATCTTTCATTTTTCCCTTTCAAGCTATTTTGGGACACTGTGCAAAGTCATTTTCTGAGCCCTATGATTGAAGATTTCTGAGATCACATCAAACAGGAGTTTGAAAAGGCTGGTTAAAATAGTTGGGCAATAAAAAAGATGTTAAATACCATCTCCTTACCCTATTAAATAGAAATGGGCTTTTGTTTTTGAAGACTGGGATTTTGAAAGTTTAAAAAGTATGCTAACTTTTGTGATTGTAGAAGAATATATGGAGGGTTAAGTTAAATGTAAGTGTTTGATTTTTATAAAACAGATAACAGGAGCATTCTGTAATCATAGTTTCATAGTTTCAGGATAAATTATAGATATACTGAATTTCAATCTCCTAACTTGAAGAATTTTTTAAAAATTTTTTTATTTTTGACAGGCAGAGTGGACAGTGAGAGAGAGAGACAGAGAGAAAGGTCTTCCTTTTACTATTGGTTCACCCTCCAATGGCCGCCACGGCCGGTGCACTGCGCTGATCCAAAGCCAGGAGCCAGGTGCTTCTCCTGGTCTCCCATGGGGTACAGGGCCCAAGCACTTGGGCCATCCTCCACTGCACTCCCTGGCCACAGCAGAGAGCTGGCCTGGAAGAGGGGCAACCAGGACAGAATCCGGCGCCCCGACTGGGACTAGAACCCGGTGTGCCAGCGCTACAAGGCGGAGGATTAGCCTAGTGAGCCATGGCGCCGGACAACAATTTTAAATTTTAAATACTAAGAATTCAGGAGCTAATGGTCACAGAGTTTGTTTTTAAAAGTCTACAAAGCAATTACTGAAGAAATTTTAAATGTTTTCTTTTGTGTGCACTTTATCTAAAATGTTCTGATGAGTATGTCAATGATAAAGTAAGAGGTGAGTATTCACACATTGATACTTTTGTCCAGGGGCCAGTGCTGTGGTGCAGTAGGTTAATCCTCTGCCTGTGGTGCTGTCATCCCATATGGGTGTGGGTTCTAGTCCTGGTTGCTCCTCTTCCCATCCAGCTTTCTGCTATGGCCTGGGAAAGCAGTATAAGATAGCCCAAGTTCTTAGGCCCCTGCACCTGTGTGGGAGACTGGGAAGAAGCTCCTGGCTCCTAGCTTCAGATTGGCGCAGCTCCGGCCATTGCGGCCATTTGGGGAGTGAACCACCAGAAGAAAGACCTTTCTCTTAGCCTCACCCTCTCACTGTCTGTAACTCTACCTCTCAAATAAATAAATAAAATATTAAAAAAAATACTTTTGTCCAGGGACTGGTGTAGTATGTTAAGCCTCTGCCTGAGGTGCCAGCATCCCACATGAGTGCTGTTTCATGTCCCAGCTGCTCCACTTCCAGTCCAGCTCTTTGCTTATGGTCTGGAAGGGCAGTGGAAGATGGCCCAAGTGCTTGGGTCCTTGTACCTACGTGGGAGACTCAGAAGAAGAAGAAGCTCTGGCTCCTGGCTTCAGATTGGCTGAGATCTGGCTGTTGTAGCCATTTAGGGAGTGAACCACCAGATGGAAGAACTTTTTTTTTTTCTCTCTCTGTCTCTCTGTCTGTAACTCTGGCTCTCAAATAAATAAATAAATAAAATCTTAAAAATACTTTTTGTCCAGGTAAACAAATGTGACATAATTAGATCAAGCACCTATTTAAGGAAGTCCAATAGTAAGTTTAGAGTTTGAAGGTCAATAACTGTAACAAAGCTGATAAACAGAACCATTCAATCAAGATACAGTCACATATATACATATTTTCTTTCTTTTTCTTCTTTTTTAAAGGTTTGGTTATTTATCTGACAAATAGATTTACAGAGAGGAGAGAAAGAGGAAGATTTTCCATTTGCTGGGTCACTCCCCAAATGGCCACAAGGACTGGGACTGGGCAAAAGCCAGAAACTTTATCTGAGTATTCCACGTAGGTAGCAGAGACCCAAGCACTTAGGCCAGTTTCTGTTGCTTTTCCAGGCACATTACCAGGAAGTTGGATTGGATTTGGAGCAGCTGGGACTCAAACTGGAGCCCATATGGCATGCCAGCACAACAGGCAATAGCCTGCTTTGCCAAAATGTTAGCGCCCATAGCTGCCTTCTTTTAGTTGTAGTGAAGTTTTTTGTGCTCCTGAATATAGTTCTTCCCCCTCATAAAGCTAGCTGGGAACCAGATAGATGATAATATTACCTCCAACAGTGTGTAAAAGCTGATTTGTAATTTAAAAAACAAGCATTTTTTTCGTATGTTAAAATATTTCTTTTCTCTCATCTTCATCCTGCCTCAAATTTTGAACATCAATATTAGAAAGTGAAGTTAAAAGAAAAATAACCCTACTGGTTATTTTTGGTACAGTGGGTTAGGCTGCTGCTTATTGTACCAGCATCCCATATCAGAGTGCCAGTTCAAATCCTGGCTGCTCCATTTTCTTTTTTTTTTAAAAAAAAAAAAAACCTTTATTTAATAAATATAAACTTCAAAAGTACAACTTTTGGATTATAGCAGTTTCCCCCCACCCATCATAACCACCCTCCCACCTGCAAACCATCCCATCTCCTACTCCTCCCATCCCATTCTTCATTAAGATTAATTTTAATTATCTTTATATACATAACATCAACTTAGTATATACTAAAGATTTCAATGAATTGCACCCACACAGACACACAAAGTATAGAGTACTGCTTGAAGACTATTTTTACTGATAATTCTCATAGTACAACACAATAAGGACAGAGATCCTATATGGGGAGTAAGTGCACAGTGACTCCTGTTGTTAATTTAACAATTGACACTCTTATTGATGACATCAGTAATCACCCGAGGCTCTTGTCATGAGCTTCCAAGGCTATGGAAGCCTCTTGAGTTCAGAAACTCTGAACTTATTTATTTATTTAGTTATTATTTATTTTGACAGATAGAGTTAGACAGTGAGAGAAAGAGACAGAGAGAAAGGTCTTCCTTCTGTTGGTTCACCCCGCAAATGGCTGCTACGGCTGGAGCTATGCTAATCCAAAGCCAGGAGCCAGGTGCTTCCTCCTGGTCTCCCATGGGGGTGCAGGTGCCCAAGCACTTGGGCCATCCTCCACTGCCTTCCCGGGCCACAGCAGAGAGCTGGACTGGAAGAGGAGCAGCTGGGACTAGAACCTGGCGATGACATGGGATGCCAGCACCGCAGGCAGAGGATTAGCCAAGTTAGCCATGGCGCCAACACCATACTCCGAACTTATTTAGGCAAGGCCATAATCAAAGTGGAAGTTCTCTCCTCCCTTCAGAGAAAAGTACTTCCTTCTTTGATGGCCTGTTCTTTCCACTGGGATCTCACTCACAAAGATCTTTCATTTAGGTCATTTTTTTTGCCATGGTGTCTTGGCTTTCCATGCCTGAGATGGCTGCTGCACTTTATAATTGACCTTTTTTGCTAACATGCTTTGGAAGGCAGCAGAAGATAGTCTAAGTACTTGGGCCCCTGCCACCTTTGTGAGAGACCTAGATGGACTTCCTGTCTCCTGGCTTCACTCTGGCTCAATCCGGGCTGTTGCAGCCATTTAGGGAATGAAACAGTGGTTAGGAGATTCTCTCTCTCTCTCTCTCTCTACATATATATATATATGTGTGTGTGTGTGTGTGTGTGTGTGTGTGTCTTCCTCCTTCCTCCCCTCCTTGTCACTCAACTTTCCAAATAAACAAATACATCTCCTTAAGAAAGGAAAAATAAACAAATGATGACAAGGATGTGAGGGGAAAGGTATCATAATCGACTGTTATACTGTTGGTGGGAATATAAACAGTTACAGCCACTATGGAAGACAGTATGGAGATACCTCAGAAATCTGAATATAGGCCTACCATATGATCCAGCCATCCCACTCCTGGGAATTTACCCAAATGAAAAGAAATTAGCATATGAAGAATATCTCTGCCTCCATGTTTATTATAGCTCAATTCACAATAACTAAGATATGGAATCAACCCTACTTCCTATCAATTGAAGACTGTATAAATAAATTATGGTGTATACATACTATGAAATACTACATAGAGGTTAAAAAAATGAAATCCTGTCATTTGCAACAAAATGGATACAACCAGAACCATTATACTTAGTGAAATAAAGCAGTCCCCAAAACACAGATATCATGTTTTCCTTGATCTGTTATAACTGATAGAGTACTTAAAAGGTAATCTATAGGAGTGAAATTGATACTTTAAGATTCAATGATTTTTCACAGCTATTGTCTCAACTCTTGAAAAACAGTGTTTTTCTTCATACTGTTTGTTGAACTCCTTACTTCGTGTAGGTTAATCTTACGGTATAAATTTAACTGAAAATAGAACTTTGTAAAAAATAAGAGTGGAAATAGGAGAGGGAGGAGGAAGAATGGTGGACGTATGGATGGGAGGAAAGGTAGGGTGGAAAGTATCACTGTGTTCCTGAATCTGTATATCAGAAATACATGAAATTTTTACACCTCAAATAAAATTTTTAAAAAAAGGAAAGAAAAAATAGCTCATGAAAATCTAAATATGTTCTGAAGTAAATGCTTTATTTTATGTACTAATATAATTATTGGTATGAAAGTATATTAACTTAATTAAACCTGGAAAATGGGCAAAATATCATGAGAATCTGTGTGCCAAAAGTAAATATATCATGCCATCCTCTTTTGACATCTTTTCCTCCTTATTTTCAAGAAATATTGTCTAGACAGTTTCATAGTATACAAGGTCTTTTAAACAATGCTTCTATAGTAGCAATACTGAGACAAAATCTTTTTCTGCATGCTTTTATTACTTTTAGAGGTCTACAAAACATATTAGTAAACCAAAATCATGACTGGATTAACTATGTATAACTAAGAGTTTCCTAATTTTATTTGACTACAAAATGCCACATCTGTCTCTTTCTCTTCCCAATACCAATAGTATCAGTCAACTGATGTTTCTAACTATAACTTTGGTAAATCTATTGATAGCCAAGATTATTGGTGAACTAGAAAAAAAGTCAGGATTATTTTTCTCCCAACAGTCAGGTAGTAGCTGTTTTAAGATTTGCAGGCCATGGATATGGACTGTGTCACATATTCTTTTCTGTTTCACGTTACAACATTTCAAAAGTATAAAAACCATTTATACATTAAGGAGCATTCCAAAGTAGGATGGAAGTTGGTTATGGCCTATGAACCATGATGTGTTTAACACTGTATTAGAGAATACAATTTTTTTTTAAAAAAAAAGGTGACTAAAAGAAGATATAGTATTACTTAAGAAATTTTGAGACATGTGAGTAGGTAAATGAATGGAATTTTGGACAAGTGGTCATAAATATTGAGGTATAGGACAATGTGCATAAACAATAAATGCTTTGTAGATAATTTTTATTTATTCATTTATTTTTGAGAGGCAAAGAGAGACAGAGTGAGAATGAGAGAGAGAGAGAGAGAGAGAAAGAGAGGGCCAGAGATCAAGATCACTACCATTTGCTGATTCACTCCTTCACTCCCCAATAACTGGGCAGGGACAGGGCAGAGCTGGGAACTAAGAACTTAATCCAAGTCTCCCAAGTAGGTGACAGAAACGCAACAACTTAAGTCATCACCTCCTGCCTTTCAGAGTGTGCATTAATAGGAATGCTAAATGGAAGTGTAGAGTTGGGACTGGCACCCATGCGATCTGTTATAGGAAGCAGGAATCTGCCCAGTCCTTAACCACTAGATTAAACTCTTGGCTCATTATACTCTTTTGAAAAGATATTTATTGGGGCCGGTGCTGTGGTGCAGTGGGTTAACGCCCTGGCCTGAATCACCGGCATCCCATATGGGCACCAGTACGAGACCTGGCTGCTCCTCTTCTCATCCAGCTCTCTGCTATGGCTTGGGAAAGCAGTGGAAGATGGCCCAAGTCCTTGGGCCCCTGCACCCATATGGGAGACCTGGAGGAAGCTCCTGGCTCCTGGCTTCAGATGGGTGCAGCTCCAGCCATTGTGGCCAGTTGGAGAGTGAACCATTGGATGGAGGACTTTTCTCTCTCTCTCTGCCTCTCTTCTCTCTGTGTAATTCTAACTTTCAAATAAATAAATCCTTAAAAAATAAAAAAATAAAAGATATATTTATTTATTTGAAAGAGTTACACACACACAGAGAGAGAGAGAGAGAGAGAGAGAGAGAGAGAGGTCTTCCATCCGCTGGTTCACTCCCCAATTGGCTGCATTGACCAGAGCTTTGCTGATCCGAAGCTAGGAGCCAGGAGCCTCTTCCAGGTCTCCCATGTGGGTTCAGGTGCCCAAGATCATAGGCCATCTTCTACTGCTTTCCTAGGCCATAGCAGAGAGCTGGATTGGAAGTGGAGCAGGCGGGACTCGAACCAGTGCCCACATGGGATGATGGTACTGCAGACAACGGCTTTACACGCTATGCCACAATGCCAGCCCCTCAATATATGCTTTTATTTCTTAAACATGGAACCAGGAACTAGGTATAGATATGAATTTAACTAAATTTATGAAAATTTATGTTGATTAATGAGATCTGGTTTTTAAATGTCAGTTTTAGGAAGGCTTTATCAGGGTGATCTCCAGATGTTAGGTTTTTGTAATATTTCCTTATCTCTTTGAGTGAAGACAAGAGTTTATACAAGATTTTCTCCTTCATAAGGTTTATCTATAATAAAATTATGAGTTAGTATGCAACTTGGTAGAAGAGACTCCTTAGAGCAAATTCAAAACAAAGAACAATTAGAATCTTAAGCCCAGATTCATGATATCCAATTGTTAGTGGAACACCATCCTGGGAGGAAGAATAGATATAGTATATTTAATGGGGAAACTGGGCATTGAGAAGGATGAGGATGTACTAAGAATGCCCACGTTCATCTATTCCCTGATTCAGAGAGAAAACATTTATTTAAAGCTACCATATTCAAGATAGCATGTATTTACAATAATGAAGAATTAGAAAAAAACCAACATATTTAATTATTGTAAATTTCTCACCACCAAAATTGTTATAAATAATGTTTTCTTTTGAAATGAATTCACAATAGAAGACAAATAGAAACTGTTAAGCAGAATGTACACCTTATGTTTATACTATGTATTTTTATATATGTATACGTATGCACACATACCTATAAAGACATGTTTGCATTTGCATATATTTTCATGTGTTCCTATGAATATGTTAAAAAATTGAACCAAAATGTAGAAATAAATGTTATGATTTGTTGATTTTCAGTTTTTTACATATTATATACAACATGTACTTCTTTTTCTTTCACAAAAGGCATAAGTTTATGTATAAAGAAAAAATTCATTAGAATAATAGCAGACTTCTCAGCAGAAATCTTACAGGCCAGAATAGAACAGGATGACATATTTAAGATCTTGAAAGGGAAAAAGGCAATACATACTAATATTATCAGATTCTTTGATTGCCTTTAAGATCTATTCTCTAGCCTCAAAAATTTTACATTTACTACATTTCTGGGCTTAAAGCAAAAGAGTACCAAAATAGACTGGATACAAAGTAAAATTTTTAAACCATTATTTAGAAAGTGTGTTACAAAATTTGAGGGTGAAAATGAAACTTTTCAGATTATGATGAACAGTGAACTGGAGCTCTCTCTTCTGATAGTAGTGTGGTCTTGAGCAGTTCATCTGTTTTGAGATCCTGAAGTTAGCAGACTGACGTGTTGCACACGTCCTCCTTTCATGACTGTAGAAACTCACAAATCCCTGAGCTTAGCCAGATGTGGATGCCTCTGTTAATTTAACCAAATATCTCTATTGCATTATTTTTTGTTCTCTGTGGTACAACCAGATCACTTTATTGAGCTGCCCACAGTGCTGCCTGGATCCCCATCCTCCAGCTCACTAAGATATGTCAGTCAGTTAGGCATGGATAAGCCAGTGCAAGATGCTCTACCATTCCTTATGATGTGCTTGGTTTAGGACTGTCATTGCCTGGCCCATGAGTGCTTGGCTACCTTTACCTTTTCTTTCCTAGCTGCATCTTACTTCTCAAAATGGTATGTCGACATTATTGTTGGACATAAGACAGTTTTGTTTTGTTTTGAACACAGTTTGTTTTTCTGCTAAGGGTTTAAAACTTGGCAATCTTGTATAACAGAATGTGGCCCTCTGTGGATAGCTCAGGTCTTTGTGCCTGAAGGACCCCCCCATTGTACACCTGTCTTGACAGATTGAAGCCCTAGAATGGTATCGCTTAGTCACACACTAACCAGCAGGGGGAAAGTCTGTGCCTTTTATTAAAGCCTACCTACTGGCTTAGTGTTTGGGATTCAGTTCTACCTATAAATCAACATCAGAGCATACAACCCAGCGTGTTCAAGAGCTTTGTTTAAACATCAAAGGAAGAACACAGACAAGTACTATGATAGAAATATAACTAATCACTTGCAAATACATCTTTCCTGTCAGTAGGAGCTTAACCTTTCTGTTTAATGTGACTGGGAAAAATACAGTTATTTCCATTCTATCTGTTTTCTTTAAAGAAGTATAGAATTTCTCTATAAAAAAGAGGTATTTGTTCTTAATGTAACACAGACTAGAATGTAGTGTTTCAGAAGAGTGTACTTGAAGGGAACCACAAGAAACTGACTTCTGTTGAAATCTAAAAGCTGCTTATCACCTAATAAAGGACAAATTGCTCCCATGAATCTTACATTTGCAAGGACAAGGCAATTTGTGATCATGCAGCACTGTGCTAAAAAATAAAACATCACAAAAATATTTATTTTAAATATTACAAGAACGGATCTTTGTTTGTTGGCTGACAGTGAAAGCAATTTGATGCCTGTGCTACATTGATTGGGATCAATTTAACTCATCCTCTGCTCATGGTCTTATCCATTCATGAGGGGCCTAGAAAGGATTTACTTGAGGTGCTCAGAAAATCCTAGAATCTATAAACCCTTCCTTTAATTTGAATGCTACAGATTATGGATGAAAGTTTGGTCACCTGTGTGGATCAGTAGGATTAGAGACATCAAAGCAAGTAAAAGTAAGAAAGATGAGCAGAGAAACAACAACCAAACAAACAAATTGAAAAACTCTCCAACACTGAAACTGAAGGTACTGTCAAGGGAATTGGAAGTTCAGTTAAAAAATGTAGCATTCCAAAATGGAAGGCCTTTGTTCCAGTCTTGTGGATATTTTTAAATTGAAATAAATTGAAGAGGGAAGAAGTCTCAGTCACACCTCTTAAAAGGGATTTTTAAGTTACTTTTGGATTTAATATCTGCACAAAATTGCTAATCTTGATTTTCAAATATTTGTATACAATAAAGGTGTTTCTATGGAAGTTGTAGTTACGAGAACTTTACATGATTAACTGACATTTGTATTTGTGAGATTTATATGTAAGCATTGTTTGTGGTTTTGTGTGTTTCCAGGTCAATGTACTGTAGTGATATTAAAACTGATACCAACTTGTAATAAAGTTAAGGGCATGGAAATGTTGAACTTTACAAGTCTAAGAAAGAATCCAGGATTCGCTGGTACAACCAGTGAAATCTTGGGGCAATTTTAATACTTTATAGCTGGGATGATATGGTCTCTTTCAAAGCAAGTGCCAAATGCAGTTTTATAACATTATAAATTGTACCTAGTAGTAGTATCATCACCCAAAAGCAACACAGGCATTCATCTTTTTATGCCAAACACTTCTAGATATCTCAAGAAAAATTTTACTAAGTAGAAATTATTTCTTGGTATATTCTTACCTAGCAGTTAAAGATAATAAGTTGAAAATTAAAGAACCATTTTATTTATTTATTGGCAGCATTTTGACATTCATTCTAACTGCTCAGACAAGTTTGCTCTTCCACCAGTGCTGGGATCTTAAATCACTTCTCCACTCCCCTGTAGTTTAAAATAAGCCAACTATAGTAAATAGAGCATGGATGCATTTATTTTCATTCTCTTCCCATCTCCTCCCATGTGCTATCTTAGAATATATGCTCTGTGTAGAGATCTGCCCACCACATATGGCTGTATTTACATATGTCAAGGTTAATAGCCACTTCCCACTGGCAAATCCTAGTCTATAGTGCCAGTAAGTCGGTAAGTCTTCTTTACAATAAAATGTGGTGCTTGTGCCCATGTAAAGAAAGCATTTCTAACAGCATTAAGGAATTATTGCACAATTAAAATGCTAATGCACGTCTAGTGTTTTGAGAGAGATGGTAAGATCCTTGAGGGCAAGAATGTGTTCTGTCCTTAGGTAATGTACTTTGTAGAGGAGAGTGGAGCACTTAATGATTTTGTTTTTAATGACAAGCTAATTCTCTTTGTTTTAAGAAAAATTTAAGAGAGAAAATCACTTCCTGAGGCGTCCTTCCCAGATGGAAAAAAATGCATTGGCAATTTCCAGAAATCAGGTCTGCAGGGTCTAAAGACCATTACAAACTTCTGTGACATTCAGCTCAGAGTTTTTCAAGAAAACAGCAAAGTGACACATCTCAGAGAATTCTCCTTCAAACACGTGCCCTGGAAAAGAGGACAGGTAAGCTGCTAGCAAAGTTCTTCCCTAGCTCTTATTTCTTTGGAGCTCTGCTTCTCCTTCCTTCAGGTTTAGATCCACAGCCTTGATATTGATGCTTGTTTTATGCTGATGTATAGCATTGATGGAAAATACTAATCTGCATCCCACAGGCTGGGGAAAAACTTAATAGTTTAGTGTTTGGAATGGGTGGTGGTGGGTATAATCAGATGTCTGTTGATAATAACTATTCTGTTAATGTACTTAGTTTTGGCATAGTGCAAGTAATAGGTACAACGGGTGGGTGGATGAGGGCAGAAGCAGAATTTAAGAACAAATGAGCATTATCAGGGTAGTAAATGGTGTCTCCTTATATTCATTATGTCCTTATATCCATTATATCCTTATATCTATTCATCATGTAACATATTCAGCATATAATGAGATGAGACAACGCACTAAATATGAGACATTTTGACCTATTCAGACTGGAAGAGAAGCTAAAGTAAATTTAGTAGTATTTATTATATAAAAATAAGCATACAATCAAATTAGTGATTTTTAAAATGATTTCCTCTCTCAATGTCCAGGGATATTGCTCTGTTGCTCAGATTCTATGTTAGTTGTAGAAGAATATGCGTATCTTAAAATATACTTATATATTAGAAGTTTTGTTTAAAAAGTTCTAATAAATCCATTAATGTTATTTTAATATGCATATAAAGCACAACTGTGTTTTTTTTTTAACACCAGTTCCTCAAATGATATTTATTCCACTGTTGGTCATGTGTAAAATATGCTTGGCTTCTGTGGTTACTAAATCACATTAAATAAAAGGCAGAGCAACAAAAGAGATAGCTTTATATTAATTACTAAAGCAGTTACTTCTCTTAATTGCTATTGTGTCATGGAAATGAGTTGAAGCAATGCAGAAGTGAACTAATATGTTTGGACTATACTTGTAAACTAATCCTGTTCTTGAAGGAGTTATATTTAAGTAATAGATACTCTGGTTTCTCTTCAGATCATATAAATCTTTTGCCTTTTATGTAATAGAAGTTAGGAAACCTAGTTTTGTCTTGCCTTTTGTAAGCCCCACACATGTGCCAAATTGCTAGACATGTGTGAGGTACTTGTTTCCAGTCTTAATGAGATTCTGTTCCTTATTCTGTCACCTAGTAGAGGTTGGGAAGCAATGTGTTTCCTGTAGACACAACTCCTTTTCTAGTAGGCTTATGAGCAGATGAAGTGGAAAACTTTGAGAGACAAAAAGAAAAAAAAAGACTCTTAGTAACCACCCCTGTGTCTCCTGTCATTGCCCCTCTTCTCTGTACCATGTAGCTGAGGAAATACATGGCTTGGATAAGTATGAGCTAAAAGTCCTGAGGAGCTATTTCTGTTTTGGGTAGACTGTCAAAAGGCATCTTCTGTGGTCAATTCTGGGACTCTGGGACACCAATAACAGATTTTCCTCCCAACCTGTTGATTAGGGCAGAACTACCGACTCTCCATTTGGCACCTGCTCTTGCTCTGCTCCTTGAATTTGACATTTGGGATGTTTTCAAAGTATTATTGCCTTGCATAGACACCATTCTTAGGTCCTGGCCAAGGTAAGTGTCTAGACTTCTCATTATGACAAATCTTTATGTTACTCATGGGAATTTCAAAGGACTGTGGAACATAACAATTGTTTCCAAATGGACAGTAACAGATATTCAAATTAATATTTACTACTCTAACATTTAATCATTTTTACCAGTTTCTAAGAGTAATTCTCATTTAAGAATCCCACATAATGTTGATATTCATAAAGAATTATTTGAATTTCATAATATGAACAGCTCTCAAATCTTCCAGAAATTTAAATGAGGATGATCCTACTGCTTCCTGTGTCATTATTTACTAAAGATTTAACTCTGGATCAGATTTTTGGACACATTGACAGACAACTCACAGAGATTAGGAAAAAATCTATAATATGCTTATTTCAAAACATTTTCAAAGAGACTGAAGTTTTTTTGTTAATTTTTTTTTTTTTATACACAAGGTGGAGAAACAGTAGAGGAGAAAGAGACAGAGAGCTTCCATATGCTGGTTCACTCCCCAGAGACCCACAATTGTCCAGGCTTGGATGAGACAAAAGCAGGAGCCGGAAATTCAATACAGGTCTCCATTTAGGTGGCAAGAACCCAACGACTTGAGCCTTTGTGTGCTGCCTCCTTTTGTGTTAGCAAGAAGCTGGAGTGGAACCAGGCCTACAACCAAGATACTCGGATATGGGTTTAGGGTGCCCCAACTGGCTTATTAACTCTCAATAGGACAGACCTGTAGTGAAAAATGTTTCAGATATTCTAATTTATCTAGAATATATAACAGGAACTGCAAGTTTTTTATGGCTAATGAAAATTTAACATTTTTAAAAAATTCTTGGTTCCCAAATAGAAATGAAAACTTCAAAATTACAGTCAATTTATTTTTAATTAAATGTCTTCCAAACATAATATGATGACTAGCCAACTACAATTTAGCTCATAACATTTTACACATAAACAAATGTATATGCAAAATATGGAATGTAGGTAGATTTTAATGTTGGGTGGGAAGCAAAGGAAGATGTCAAATGGTCCTGCTTTACAAAATGCTTCTTATTGTGGGCATATATATATTTGTGTGTATTTATGAATATGTGTTAGAGGGTAGATCACATATTTTTAGCTTTTTGCCTTCTCAATGCTGTTTGATGACAACTTTAACACTTTTTCTTTATTAATTCTATTTGACTTTCTCATCACCCAAACAAATACAACTGGCCTTCTCGTCAGCATTAGGTGCTGCTGCTTTTTCCTTTTACTAAGGGCTGTTCAGGTTTGCAGACTGTCACTTCTTTAGACACACATTTTCTTCTCCCTTCTCTCTCTTTTTTAGACTATTAAACAAAATGTATCTCCTCCTAGTGGTAGCACAAGGGAAATCACAAGCTTACTGTATTACACCACTGTGACAGAATGTCATTTCAATTGCCTTATTAACCATATGAAAAAATATATCACAACAGTGAGAAAAACTTTTCAGTTATCTATATCTTCCCCCTTAGGCTATTGTCATGAGCCACTGGCATACTAAGGAGAGTGTACTAATTCAGTTGTCAGCTGCCGCACCTATTAAAAAAAGGGGGAAAATACCAGCAAAAAATATGAAACCCATAATAAGGATACTGAAGAGGACTGGATAGCTCTGTCCACTTGTAGTTTTGAATTAAACAGTCTCTCAAAAACGTGCCATTTAAACTGTCGAAGAGAACACTGCTATCATCCCCAGCTGGCTTAGTAATGAGGCATTATCAGTATTGTGAAAGCTGCTTCCCTGGCAACACAAGACTGGACGCTCAAGCTTGAAGTTTGCAAGTGCAGTATAAATACCATGCACCTCACATTCTTTCGTTAGAAATATGGAAGTCGTGAAAAAGTTATGAAAATGTACAGGTCTGGGAGTCAGACCAGGGGTCTGCAGGAACATGGAAGACACCAATTGTTTTGATTTCTAAACCCTTAACAGGAGTTGAAAACTTGTATTTATTAGCTTTTGATCAGATTTCTGGAAATAGTCTGAGTTTCTAAAATTGATTTCTGAAAGCACTTGTGATAGTGCTATTGGAAAATACTAAAAAAATTATTAAATGATGTTCAGTGTATGTGTACATCAGATTTATAAATCACTGACTATGGCAAAAAGTATGACAGCTGATGTCCTAAACCTCCTTTTTTGAGACAGAGAGAGAGATTCCCTTTGACTGACTAGCCAAATGGTTACAATGCCAAGACTGGGCCAGTGGTAGGCAGGAACCCAACCATCCAAGTCATCACCACTGCCTCCTAGGATTTGCATGAGCCAGAAGCTGGAATCAGCAGGAGGAGCCGGGAATTGAACACAGACAATCCAGTATAGAGTGCAGAATCTTCAACAGTGTCTTAACTGGCATCTCACCCACAAGGCTAACCATCTTCTGCTGGGGCCACATTGTGAGTGATAAATCATGTCTACCAAAACAATATCAGAGTCTGCAGAGTACTTTCTGTTTTGTTATCTCTTTTAATGATAATGAGGTTATCTGTTGCATACGAGTAACATACTGCACTGAGAGTACGCTCTTCATCGACAGTCACATGCCTAATAAATATCAGAGTCGTGATATGAGTCAGGACTGACTTCAGAGACTCTGGGTTTTCCTCTGAACCACAAAGGGGAACAAGTCAGTTTAAAGCATTTTGACTTTGAATCTATGCAATAATATATCAGAGATTGACACAGCAAGTGCTTACACATACCACTTAAGGTTTACCATGTACTTTAAAATTGATCTTATTAATTATAGGACATTAGAAACCTATGTTAAGTTTTCCTTTCTCTTCCTTTAGGATTTTTCATCACTTAAGTGTAAAAATTGCAAATTAGTTTATGTATTGTTACCATTAATTTTGTTTTGAATGTAACAGATTCTTAAAGATGTCGGCCAAGAAAACATACTAAAGCTACATCTAACAGCTTCAAACCTATAAAACTCACTTTCTTAATAAAAATAGGGAGAGTATGATTGAGTGTTCTGAAAATATGCAATGGAGAGCATTAAATGTGCAATAGTTTAATAGTGCTCAATCATGTAATTCCCTGGTGTGAGTTTTACCATAAATTGGTTAATCTCTAGGGCTTGCTCTGACACTAGTCATATGCTGCACTTCACAGGGTACTTTGTCTCTACTCTAAAGCATCTTCCCTCTGTTTGTCAATTCAAATTTAAGACAGCAAAAGGAATGAGATTGGCCTAACTTGTGAGGAACAAGGATAGGCATCACCACAAAACCTATTGATTGGAGGTTGTTGCATCAGCTGTAGGTCCCTCATCCAATAAGTTGGCAGGTACAGGAACAACTATGAAGGGACTTACAGGGTGTGAAGAGTCTTCATATTAATTCTTTGGTAATAAGCAAATATTGAGCCCTTCAGCATGTCTGCATATTACAATTATGATTTAGGAAGACTATAAGTCCTGGCACATGATATACTAATTAATCCTCATGGATTAAGTTAGTTCTTCCTGTATCATGGGCTCTAGAAATGCCATTAGATAAAGAGAATCTTGACGTGTAGAGTCCAATAGACCTATTTTTGAATTCCTTTCCTGTGGGACAGGCACCTGGTGCAGCAGTTAAGATACCACTTGGGAGACTGGTTTTCCAATTAGGAGTTCCTGGAATTAAGTTCTGCCTCTGCTTTTGATTCCAGCTTCCTGCTAATGCAGACCATAGGAGGCAACAGAGTATGGCTCGTGTAGTGGGTCTTTGCCACCTGCTTTGAAGAAGGATGGAGTTCTATGCTCCTGGTCTCTCTCTCTCTCTGCATCAGCCTCTTTCTATCTCTCTGGTTCTGGCTCTGGCTGTCTCTGTCTTCCTGCCTTTCAAGTAAATAACACTAAAAAAATTTTAAAAGAAAGAATATCTCACCTGCAGTTGGATGAGTAACTTTTCTAAATACTTGCTGCCTCCGTTTCTTCAATCTTAAATTCACACAGAAAACCCACCTCGCTCATTCATTTAACTTTTAAAAGAGTATATAAAAGCATTTAAAACAGTTCTTGTGAAGGGCATATTACTGCTGTGAAATGTATTAGAAAATAGGATATCTGAGACATTCTGATTCTTCCATGGTTAGAAAAATATAAATGAAAATAATTACAAATTTAAATTACTAAACCAGTGTAGGTACTCATGACAATTCTTTAAGAAAACTAGATAAATACTATTTAATTCCATCTTTGACATTACATGTAAACAAAGGCAATTTTCCTCTGATTTTTAGTTTCTTCATTTACAAAATGGTGATAAAATAAATTATATTTTAAAAATATTATGGGACTGGTGTTGTGGCATATTGGGTAAAGCCCCCACCGGCAACTCTGACATCTTATATAGGTATTTATTTGTCTTCTGGGTGCTCCACTTCCACTTCCAATTAGCTCCCTGCTAATGGCTGTGAAAAACAACAGAAGACAGCCCAAGTGTTTGGGCCCCTGCCATCCATGTGAGAGATCTGAAAGAAACTCCTGGCTCCTGGTTTCAGTGTAGTCCAGCCCTGGCCATTGTAGCCATCTGGGGAGTGAACCAGTGGATTGAAGATCTCTCTCTTTCTCTCTCTCACTCTTGTTCTCTCTCTCTGGCTTTCAAAACAAATAAATAAATCTTTAAAAAAATACAATGAAAGAAAAGGTAAATGTGGATATATCTAGTTATTCAATAAGTTCAGAGTTCCTCCCAGCACACAGAAAATTTTGAGCCTCTTTGGAAAAGTTTGTTAATTTCATCTACAAAATCCATTACTGTTTCTTGTGTGGAGCAGTGGTTAAGATGCTGCATGGGACATCTACATCCCACATAGGGGTGTCTGGTTTGAATCCGGAGACCCCTACCTCCTACCCTGCTTCCTGCTAGTGGGCATTCTAGGAGGTAGCAGATAATGTCTGGAATAGTTGGGTCCCTTCCATCCACATGCAAACTTGAATACAGTTCTACATTTCCAACTTCAGCCTGGCTCAGTACCTGCTGCTGCAAGCATTTGGGGAGTGAACCAATAGATCTCTTTCTGTCAGTCTTTCTCTCTGCATTTCAGACATAATGAAAATAATTTTAAAAATCCATTACCAACACTATTCTGGATTCTATTTTTTTGCTTCCCAAAAAGCTCATAATGACTTTCTAGAGCCCTAGATATACAAAGGAGGTGTGTGTGTGTGTGTGTGTGTTTAAGAGGTGGTCAGTTCTCATAGGCCATTTGGTTTCTTATCCAGCTTCCTGCTAATAAGCAACCTAGGAGGCAGCATTTGATGGCTCAAGTACTGGGACGCTTGCTTCCCACATGGGAGACTGGATGGATTTCTGAGGTCCTGGTTTCTTCCTGGCCCAGCCCCAGCTGGTGCAGGCATTTGGGAAGTAAATCAATGGATGGAAGTTCTCTCTCTCTCTCCCTCTCTCTCTCTCTCTCACTCTTAAGTGTTGATGCTTTACCCAGTTTTGGACAACAGTTTTGCCTTCTATTAGTTATATATGTCTTTTGACAGTAGCTAATAGATTCAGCTAATAAACAAACATAAATTTGTGTAAATTTATTTATATTTTCTTTTCCTCCACAATAATTTTGATAGTAACCAATTTGAAAAGAATCATTTGAAATGATAGAAAATCCAAAAAGGTCACACATATTTTATTTCAGTGAAATCTTTTATATCATTGACTTTATAAGCAAAGTATGTTTAAATTTTATTTATTTATTTTCATTTTATTTTATTAGAAAAGGTGAGAGATAAAGAAAGAGAAGGGACTTGTACTCACAGGTTCATTCCCCAGTTTCGTTCAACAGCCAGGGCTGGGCTGTACCAAAGCCAGTAGCATGAAGTTTATTCTGAGTCTCCCTTGAGAGTAACAGAGGCCCAACTCTTTGGGCTACTATTGGACAACTACTTGAACCAACTCCTGCCTCCCAGTGCATGCATTAGCAAAAAGCTGGATAGAAAGTAAAGAGGTGGAAGTTGAATCAGGCACTCCGATATGCAATGTGGCCAACTGAAGCCAATAAACTGCCCCTAAGCTCAATATCTCTAAAAGTAGAAACCTTAGCCATGGAATATCATGCCACAATAACTTTAGATGTGTTTAAATTTATTTATAATTAATATTATATAAAGACACTATGTACTTGTACTTACTACAATTTCTAGTTTAGAAAGCTACTATAATGTGAATGAAACTACTAGTCACTACCTGTTCAATTTGTGGAAATGTGTAAGTGGGAAACACAGAAAAATCAAATATGAGGAATATTTTATCATACTTCTCTGTGAAATTGAACCAAGAGTTCTAATAGTAAAGTATCAGAAGGTAGAATGCTAGAAGAGAAAGCATAATGCATGATGATTTAAGAAACTGGATGCATACCAGCTGTGCTGGTAATACTGTGTACAACTTTGAGAAAACCTCACCTATAAAATGAAGAGTAGGACTAGATGATCTCAGAACGCTTTTTTCTAGGCTAACAATGCTATTCATAGCTATCAGTGAATCTGTGGAGGAAGCTTGCAACTTATATAGAGAAAAACTAAGGCTCCAAGAATAAATAAAACTTCCTCAAGGTTATACAGTAAGCTCATTTATGGCTTAAATTTGGACTTTTCCTGTATATGAAAATATCATTGAGTACAAAAATTTCATAACACTTTTACCTTGCAGTATTCTTACACTGTGTGGTGTATACAGGCTTGAAAAACTGACAGAATTCAGTGTTCTGTATCTTATTTTAATATCTAATTATACAAAATACTTGAATAAATATGCAAAATGTATTTTCAACTAACTGAAACTTTTTGTATTGATACTCACATTTTGTATTTGTATATGAAATTATATATAAATCAAGAAGTTGTGAGTATAGGCAATCAGGAAGTTATTACTCCAAAATCTTATAATTAAAATGTGAAATAGACATATTATTTTCTACTTCCATTGCTATTTTAACTTTGTTGCTTCTTGCATAACTCTCCAGATGATTTGTTAAGGCAGGAATTCACTAATTTTGGAGAATAAGCCATTTACCCAATCTTCTGCAAAGCCCAACTTTTCAAAAGTTGCTATATTGACCACTGAGGTTCATGTCAGGAATCAGGACTCTGAATATGTGTAAGCAAGTAATCCCCTAAACTAAATCTATGGGCAGATGTTTGGTGGAGAGACAAGTATTCAAAAGTGATTTTTTCCCTTATCTAATCATTTTTGGTGTTTTTATTTCCTCATTTTGCTATATAATTTTCTCACATTGGATGTTTTAAAAAAATCACATCCCCTTTTTTTTAGGTTGTAAACTGGCCTCATTAAATTGAATAGTTTTTCATGGTGGAAGTTATTGCCTAAGTAGCATTAGTCCCTGCTAATGCTTTAAAGAGAGAGAGCATGTGCGTGCACCCACATACACACACACATACGTGTCCACACAAGTATACACACAAACATACACAGTGTCTTCATTTGCTTCCATTTCATTTATTTAAGTAGATGATGGCTTGTAGCTGAACATTATAAAGCAGTAAAACTTAAAGACAACATTTCCTTTTAATTGAATGACTACTTTAAGCTGGGTCTTTGTGTAAGC
Organism: Oryctolagus cuniculus; assembly: GCF_964237555.1. NCBI lineage: Eukaryota > Metazoa > Chordata > Mammalia > Lagomorpha > Leporidae > Oryctolagus > Oryctolagus cuniculus. The sequence goes on from NC_091436.1 coordinate 120,145,303, forward strand.
CAACAATGTATTTTTCTATAGATAAAGCAAGGCTAAAGTTTCCAGTCACATTAGATTAGTGATAATGGAGGAAACTCAGAAATGCATGGTAGATCAGCATATTGAAAAACTCTGGCCTACCTAAAAGAAGAAAAGTAACATATTTTCTGGGTTCTAATGCCCCTGTTCTATAACTCCAATTTTTGAAGGAAAGAACTTTTGTTTTTTCTCCCAGCACGTAATTTAAAATAATTAGTTATTTCCATGAAAAACAAATTTTAAAAATCTCTATTGCTTTTTGGAAGTGAGAGCAATCTTAGAAATTTATGACAGAAAGAAACATTGCCAGGATTCTAACTCTGTGATGAGTTTTCAAAATTTATAAACTTCTTATCATGATATCAAAAGAGATTTCTGAGGTTGTATCTTTGTGTTTTTTGTGTACATCTTAGTTTCCTCTCAGACTTTAGGCTGCAATGAGGGAAGTGGTGATATAAGGTGGGAGGGAAGCTGTGATATCTAGAAGAATAAAATGATACTTGCCAGTTCATCAATCTCTTTAACTTTCTTGTTTTTTTAAAAAGACTTACTTATTTATTTTGAAAGCAGAGTTACAGAAAGAGAGAGAGAAAGAGATATCTTCCATCCACTGGTTCACTCTCCAATTGGCCACAACAAATGGGCAGGTCCAGGCTTAAGCCAGGAGCTTCTTTAGGGTCTCCCACATGGGTGCAGTGGTCCAAGCACTTGGCCCATCTTCTGCTGCTTTTTCAGGTGCATTAGCAGGGAGCTGGATTGGAAATGGAGCATCTGGGACTTGAACCAGCAACCCACATGAGATACTGGCATTGCAGGCCACAGCTTAGCCCTGTATACCACAACACAACCCCCCTCCCCCTTTTTATTTATTTGAAATAGAGTTACAGAGAGAGAGGAAGAGAAAGAAATCTTCTATCCACTGATTCACTCCCTAGATGGCTGCGACAGTCAGAAGCCAGGAGCCAGTAGCTTCTTCCAGGTCTCCCTTGTGGGTTCGAAGGGCACAAGTTCTTGGACCATCTTCCGATGGTTGTCCTAGACCATTAGCAAGGAGCTGTATCAGAAATGGAACAGCCAAGACACTAACTGGTATCCATATGGAATGTCAGCATTGCAGACACTGGCTTTACATATTACACCACAATTCCAGCCCCCTAACTTATTCATTCATTCATTCATTTGAAAGACAGAAACATACATGGAGTGAGACAGAGCTCCAACCTGCCAATTCACTTCCTAAATGCCCTTACAATCAACTGAGTGGTATGGTCCCAACTACTTTATTCATCATTTCTTGTCTTTCAGGAAACTGGAATTTGGAGTCGAGATTCAAACCCAAGTATTCTCATAAGCCATAAGATATCTTAACTGCTAGACCAAGCACCCTGCCCCAATTCCTAATACCAGTTTCGACTTGTGCTATTCTTTGAAAACTGACTGCTCACCCAATCTTTTCATAACTAGAAGTGGCACAGTCAAGATACAAATCCAACACTAGAAGTGACATCCTTTTTTTTAATTTTTTTTTTATTTTTGACAGGCAGAGTGGACAGTGAGAGAGAGAGAGACAGAGAGAAAGGTCTTCCTTTTACCGTTGGTTAACCCTCCAATGGCCGCCGCGGCCGGCACGCTGCGGCTGGTGCATCGTGCTGATCCGAAGCTAGGAGCCAGGTGCTTCCTCCTGGTTTCCCATGTGGGTGCAGGGCCCAAGGACTTGGGCCATCCTCCACTGCACTCTGGGGTCACAGCAGAGAGCTGGCCTGGAAGAGGGGCAACCGGGACAGAATCTGGTGCTCCAACCGGGACTAGAACCTGGTGTGCCGGCCCCGCAGGCGGAGGATTAGCCTATTGAGGCGCAGCGCTGGCTAGAAGTGACATTCCTAATCACTTGTTAATTCCTGTGAGAGCTAAGTAACTCAGCCAGATCACATGGTTAGTTAGTGTAAAAAAAAGATAAAGACTATCAATAAGATGACCTTATCAGGAAAAATTGAATAGAAAGGTTAGTTCATTTAGGTGAAAAATATTTTTGAATCCATGCAGTTTTTTTCATAGCACACTTTCTTGTAAGCTTTTTGAGGACCCCCTCATATGCATGAGTTTCAAAGTATTTTGCATAAAAATAAACGTATCTTTTAACTTTATTTTTTATGGACTTTGTGAAGTCCCCTCACAGCTGAATATGCTGAAATCCTAATAGGACAAGTGATGATTTCTGAAGGAACTACACAGCATCTTCATATTTCAAGAGGCCTTTACAACAGAAGTGTTCAAATCTTGGTGAAAGACTGTATTTGTTCCCCTAAGCCAGCTGTGCTGCAAATTTTCTCAGTCTATTGGAATTTACTGCTCTTTTCACCCAAAATCACTGTAAATGTTGTGACATGTCTAAAAATGTGTCTGCCTCTCCCCTGTTTCATCTAGCCCCAAACTATTTTTCTTTTTAATTTGACCATGCACTTTCAAAGAGTGCATTTTTATCTTCCTCACTAGAGCCTGTTCTTTGATTTTCATATGGGAAATAGCTTTTTACTTGGCTTGAGTGAAATGTCATAGATGGAGATTAGCTGATCTGTAAATCAAAATTTTTTACACGCGGACTGAATATAGAAAGAACATAGGTACCTAAAAAATAAACTTGCTTGAATTAAACAGTTTTTAGGAGTGGGGTGGATAAAAACATGGATGAAGTAGAATTTTACTCAAAATTGTAATATTTAAGTATCCACATAATCATGTTCAAACAGCTTCAGTTTTGAGAGTAGAAAGGCACAGCATTGGCTTTGTAGGGACAATCATTTTCAGTGGCGATCATCACAGGTGAACTCTTCAATCCACTGGAGGGTCTCCAGGAGGAGTACCGAGTTATAAATGTGTCTCCAATAACTCTTAGTGCCATCACTAGTGAATATTGGGGCTGATGTCCACTGTGGGTAAGTGTTATGTGCACTGAAATATAGATCTGGTTAAAATGTTAAGGAGCACTAGACAGAGAACCCCCCATTCTTAGTTGCTGCCTTCCGACTGTCAATGCCCTTCATTGCGAGTGAGTGTTCTACTTCCAGTCATTTCTGCCATTTAATACTTATTTCATTCTATTTTTCCCTTGAAATGGTATATGATTTATTCTCTGCCTCTCAACTCTGCCCAGACTCAGCTTCGGGCATGACTACCACGTCGTCAGTGGCACTGGAGAACTTTTGATGAATAACATCTGAGGTAGATTATCTCTGCCCAAGACAAAAAGACAGAGCTTTCATTTACTAGGATTCTTCTCTCCGATTTTAACGAACCAAAGTGTGTGTGCATGCACACATTCACTAAAGACTATGAAGTTTAATACACCCATACATACCAAACCCAAACTCACATTATAGGGTTCGTCCTGTTCATGAAGATTACCTGTGCTATTGTCATCTAATGTGACTCTCACCATTACTATATTTTTTGGCTTTTCCCTCACTCTGCTCTCAGGACTTGAGGTCTAATGATGGAAATGAAAAATTATTGGCTTTATGTATTCTCCCCAATATTTACTTATTGATTAACACTGATGAACTCTGAGTGGGTTACAAGTTGTAAAAGTATTCACTTGCATCGTTGCAGTACATGCAAGGCCAGCAGTGGTTCAAGTTCCAGAATGAACTGCCTTTCCTTTGATCTGTCTTGTTCATAGGACTCAAGGTGCATTACAACAGTAGTGTTTTCTTCATGTGCCATCACTAAAGTGGCATGCAATCTTTAGAAAACCCATGGCAATCCTAATAATGATTACAAGGTCTAATCTTTAGACGAGAAATCTGGGACTATAGGCTTCTTAAACTAGCTCTGTGTAGAACCCATGTTCTCTAAGTGTGGAATATTATTTTAACTTCCAGTTATCCGTAAAAGAGGGGACTGTGCACTTGAAGACACATCCACAAGTGGTAGACTTTCATAATTTTATATTCCCACTTATTAACAAAACAAGAGTGATCCCTTATTTTTAAATATTTTTTACAGTTTTAAAAGAAATATTCATTTGTGTGTACTTACTTACATGCCTCCAAGGAAACTGTCCTAAAATTACTGAGAAAATTGGTCATGTACTATATTCTCTAAAAAACCCAGAGATTTGCCAATAAAGCAAAGGTAAGGGAAGCAACACTCAAGGTTCCAAAGATCATGCTATTTTCTCCGACTGTGGAGTCAGATTACACCAATGGCTTTTGGACCTATGCCCAAGGCAGAGCACCCTGACCCCATCAAACTTTGCAGTCAGAATTGACCCTTACAAAATAAATATTAACTAAATAAATTCACTTTGGACACTTTTACAAAAAAGAAAAAGATGGCATTGTGGCTTCTCTCCTCAGAAACTTTTTTGTCCATGGAATAAAGAGTTTGCACAGTGCACTTTATGCAAGATGCTCTTTGCTGCCCATGTAAATGGAAGCAGGGTGAGAATTCAGGAGGAAAATAAGAGTCTCCACTTGGACTGAATTTTTTTCACCTCTGCCCAGAGAGAACGTCATCCCAAGAGAAAAAGTGAATAATCAGATGGAGAGCTTTGAACACATCAACAGCTTAATGAATGTAAACTAACAGACTCCCAGCTATGGGAGAGAGCATCAGGGGTCACCTGCTTTTTATCCTTACTTCCCCACAGGACTGCACTGAACCTGTTCCTAAAAGCCAGGGCATATGCTGAATTCTAAGCCAAAATCTGGAAGGAGCAATACAGAATTGTTAAAGTCAGAATTAAACTCATTGTTTTTCTTTTGCTAAAACCGACATTAAAAAAAAAAAAAAAAAAACTGAGTGAGACCACTTGACTGCATTTAAATGTGGAGATTTTCTTTTCTTAAAAGAGAACAAACTAGGAACATGCTTTCTACTATGTGCTTGAATTTGTAGAGCATTTCTATTCCAAGAGTAATTATAGAGACTTTCAGATAATATCTTCCAACAGGAATATTTACTAGGGCTCCATTCATGAAATAATGATTTTTTGCATTTAAATTAATTCATCTCATTGCATTTTGAGCATGTTTTGTTTCCTTAATAAGGAATGAATATTTTCCATATTATGCATTACTTTACTTCAAAATTTATACCAAGTATCCCCCTTTTAAGTTATAAAACTATATTTTCTTAAGCTTATTTTCTATCTCAATTCAACTTACAAAATTATTGTCAAATGTACTTGTATTTCTAATAGTCCACTTTTAATTTTTTTGCAAAGATTTTTGTATAGGGAGGAAAAAATATCAGGTAGGTCCAGAATTCAGAATAAAGGATGCCTTGGTCCTAGCACTTTAGTCAACTGCTGCAATTAACTCTAACTTATTGGAGACAAGAAAGCTTAGGCTTATAGAGATAAAGGTGGTGGAAGTAAAGGAGACAGAAATAGGCTTATTCTTTATTTCAGCTATTCACTTCATTCAGTAATACTACCTGTCAATGCTTCTTACACTTTTGTGCCTTTAAATTTTAACAATGGGAATTTATTATCTCATCAAAATTAAATTAAATAAAGAAAAACACAGACCATAATTTTAAAATATCAAAATCAAAATAAGGTTCTAAAATCCAGGGAAAAAAACACCTTGGCAAAACAGTACATTTCAGATCTCTTTACGATATAAACGATTGTCATTCCGAATATTTCTTTCTTTTCAGTCTCATAGGACATTTATATAATTTCTGCAGTGTTACAATAGAATCACTCCTCCGAGAAATCCCATACTGTGAGAATGTATTCGAGTAATTGAGCTGGCAGATGGTCTTAATATAAGAAATATATTGATACAACAACCACTTACTTTCCTGACCGATGAAGCTGATAAAAGACAGAGTAGAACAGAGAATATATGAGGGGAAACATACAGGCTGCTTAGACACATGCTGTGGGAGTTGAAGTCAAAATAATATAACCTACCTCATTCACTTTGATTAATTTTTTCCTCCGGTGGCATTATTTTATTCTCATCTCATTGTTCAAACCTTTATTTCACTAGGTTTAGTTATTTTCCATTCTTGTTGATGTGAAATACTAAGAACCACATGTTCATTCTTACAGTGAACAATGCACCTGTAAGCCTCGTTTCACAAGTTCACAGGTTCATGGTTTCGCGTTCATTGGTATACTCTGCCTCAAGAGTCTGGTTTCATTTTTTTTAATCTCCTATAATTCCCTCATACAATGCCTGGGACATAGTGACTACCTAATGATAAATAAACTGGTACCACTTTGTAGCGTGGAACTCTCCCTTGTGACCTTTATAAACATGAGTCACCACCTCAGACAGGTCAGCTAAATAAATTATCCACCTCTTCTCCAAACTGCTTATTGTTTATTAAATTAACTATACCACCCAAAGATTTCCTGTCAAACACATATTATCTTAAATATCTTCAGAAATACTTCTCCTATGGAGAAATTGCTACTTTTAGCCAATACTTTTAATCATAAATGAAATGTCCAGGGAAGACACAGGCATTGGAATCAGAAATATTTGCATTTAAATTCTAACTCCCAGAATAATTAGCTCTGTTACTGTGAAAGAGTGACTTTGGGGCCAGTGCTGTGGCATAGCGGGTAAGGCTGCTGCCTGCAGTGCCAGCATCCCATATGGGCTCTGGTTCAAGTCCCAGCTGCTCCACTTCCGATCCAGCTCTCTGCTATGCCCTGGGAAAGTAGTAAAAGATAGTCCAACTCCTTGGGCCCCTGCACCCTGTGGGAGACCTAGAAGAAGCTCCTGGTTTCAGATGGCACAGCTCCGGCCATTGTGGCCAATTGGGGAGTGAACTAGCTGGTGGAAGACCTCTCTCTCTCTCTGCCTCTCTTTTTCTCTCTGTGTAACTCTAACTTTCAGATAAATAAATCTTAAAAAGAAAAAAAAAAAAGAATGACTTCACCTCTCTGAGCCTCAGTTTCCTTATTTATAGTAATATCTGGACTTCAATAATTTTAAGCTTTGCATAATTAATAGTTCATCATAGTACCTGCAGCATAAACAGTCTCATGCAGACTTTTATCACTGTTAAATTTCCCTTTGTGCACAGTGCTCCAAACATGCTTGTCTAAGGAAACATTTAAAAATTTTACAATGACTGTTATTTATTCAAATTAAAAGTGTATTATATGAAAACAAATCCATGTTAGACCCAAAAATGATGAAACATTCAGTTCAAATATATTCATCAGAATAGCAGAGGTCTATAGTAAGTGATAAAATATATGATTTTATTTGCCCCAAAGCTTTAATTTATCTAGGACAATTTGGTATCATTTATCAAGTCCTGAAGGTATGAAGAGCAAAAAGATTGAAGTCTTTTGGGGAACATGGAGGTTGCACAAAGAGGTAGGTATAAGCTTTCTGGTCTTGACTAGGTCTGATTGCAGTCTAAGAATGTCGTCAATGAAACTGCACAGGTTCTACTGTTACCAGATAGGACATGAGAGCTGATCGGATTGCAAATGCCAGAAAGATTTTGTTTAATTTTTCTTTATTATTTCTTTATTATTTCTTTATTATTCAATTGCTAGAGTATTTGAATTTATTTTTCATTCATATATTGTCCATTCTTAAAAAAAGATTACTCAGTGCCTCTACATGCAGTTATAGAGATCAGCGCCTAGAGCATGAAACCAATCCACCACCATGCAGTTTATAGTATAATGAAGGACTGGTTAATTTATAATGAGGTATTTTACTAAAATAGTATAGGTGCATAAGTTTAAAAAATTCATTTTAAATTGTCTTTCAGTTGAACACATATATTAAAGAATGAAGGATAAAATTTTTATTTGCTTAAAATAACATACGAGGTTGGCATTGTGGTACAGTAGGTTAAACTGCTGCCTGTGACACCAGGCACTCATGTACAAGTTCAAGTCCTGGTTGCTTCATTTCCAGACCAACTCCCTGCTAATGCACCTGGAAAAACAGCACAAGATGGTCCGAGTATTTGGGCCCTTGCATCCACATAGAGACTCCAATGGAGTTCAAGGCTCTTGATTTTGACTTGGTCCAGCCCTGGTGGTTGCAGCCATTTTGGAGGTGAACCAGCAGATGGAAGATCTCTGTCTCTTTCTGTCTCTTTCTTTCTATATATAACTTTGCCTTTAAAGTAAATAAAATAAATATTTAAAAAAATAACATTTGCTATTTGTAGAGTGTCGTCAGCCATTTACAGAGTTACAATATTTCATTCACAATATTCTTAGATTTTAAAACTTTGTTTTTTGATGTTTTGTTTATCTAAGAATATTGTGTTTTTTCCTAATTCCTTTGATACTGATAAATAAAGTTCTCCCAGGTTTAGTAAAGAAGTGAGCAAAAAGTGAATTATTAGAATCTTCAAATACCTTTCAAGGCTGAGTGGGGAAAAAAGGCAGGAAAATTGACAGCCTGAGGAATCACAGTCTTTCACATGCAGTAGCAGAAATACTAATAGCAGCGATAGCTAAGGAATCCTAAGCTCTCTTTCATTTATTGCAGTGATAAGTGAATATCTATATCTATATCTATATCTATATATCTTCACAATACCTCCTTTGAGGTAAAATTGTTATTTCTATTTTACCAGGTGGGAAAGTTGAGATTTAGAGAGATTATGCCATTTCCAAAGGTTCTGCAATTGGTTACAGTGCCCTATATAACCAAGGGTAGACTTGAGAACCAAAGACAAGGCCCTTGACCTGTAGGTCTGTTCCTTTCATAGCACAGTCCCTTTGGGCTCAGACTGCCAGTGCCTACAGGCAGCATGGCAGTGGGGATGTGGCCATACAACAACCACCCACCACCACCACTACTCCAACCAAGGCCTTGTGCATTGTGCAGATTTTCTAATTTTATTCTCAAATCTATTCAAAAGAGCATCATTACCCAGATTTCTATCTAAGAAAATCATGCTTTGAAATTTTAAATAAATTGCTCAGTGAGTCAGAATTCAAATAAATGCCCATGAGTTCCAGGCCTGCGTTCTTACCTTATGAACTAAATTGCAGCTTTGGGCAAAAAACACTGAACACTGTTATCTACCATCAGTAGGTGAGCTTCCAGAGTGTTCATGGTGCTCAGCAAATCTTTCCCTTCACTGCTGCACACACACAGAGTGTGCAGAGAGAAGCTCATCTGCACTTTGATATTCGGAAGGTCTGCTGTAGTTTTCTATTGGTTCTGTTAAAATCACACTCTATCTCCATTTCTCTTTCTCAAACCTTAATCTGACAGTTTAGAATTAATTGTTTTCATACACTGATAGCTTTTGTTTTTCCTTGTTATCTCCATTTTCCCGTTTCAACTCAATCAGATGAACTAACATTCTTCAGTTTCACCTATTTGCTCTCTTTGTTTATATTGGAGATTAAAGGACATCTCCTCAAATTATCTTTTCATTGTTTAGAAAAGGCACTTCATTTGGGATTTTTAAGCATCTCATAAAACTTGAGGCAATGTTTTCCATGAAGAATTTCTAAAATTATTTTGATAGAGAGTGGCTACATTGAGTAAAGCAATAGAGATTTTGAACAAAGGAAATAGAATATTTATTCACAATGACTACTTTTTATGCAAATATATTTTAAACTCTAGAATTCATAGAACACTTGCTATAAAAGTTACGGTTCACACCTCTTAGTGAGTAGCAGATGTTGACAATGAATTTTAATCTATTTTATATTTATTACAGATATATTTTAATCACACTGGAAAAGTGAAAGTAATACATAGTGAGGTCGTAAGCAAGTGGTTTAAAAGAAGGGTCTTGTTTCTAAGTTATGAAGAAAAATAGGAGATTGCAGCAGTTTTTCATTGTGACAATAGTGCCACCTAGTGTGTCATCTGGGAATAAAAGTAAACAACCAAATTCAAATTTTTGCTCTAAATTCTATACCTGTAATCATACATAAGTTAAAAGTAAAACTAATTAAATTGTATAATCTGTCTTAAGATAAAAATAATTAATTATAATCATTTAAGCATTTCAGTTTAAAAAAATAGCACTTTCTCATTAATCCTAACGAAGGATAGCACTCCCAAATAGAAGCACAAAACTCATCTCTATTGCAATTATATGTTAAAAATAAGAGTTATATCAAGTTATTCTATTGCTGAAAAACTAAACGTGGTTAATTGGAATTTATGGAAATAAATTTCTGTAAGTTAGTAAGATATTTGAATTGCAAATTTTACTTTTATTTTTAGAATATATGTTATTACAGATAGTTAGGAAGATACATTGTCACAGGAGAGTGCTTAATAATCACAGAATTCCAGAAGAGTGACAGGTCATTACTCACAGCCAGTCTTCTATATGCAAGTCCAGGCACTTCAGGTTATTAAGAATTATTTATTTTCTTTTGAGGGCCAAATTCATACAAACTCCTACTATTAAATATATTAAGGTAGTACAAATGTGATCTTCAATCTAGTCTTTGTCTGAGTTGTGAGAAGAGTAGATTAATAGAATCAAAATAGATACTGTCATCTGTATTTAAATAAGGCATTGAATATATCTTATATCTTTTTGACATTTATAAAATATTTAAGCATACTATTTTACAAAACATTTTAACTAGCATCAAATGTGTACCTATAATGTAAGCGTGTAAAACTTGTGAGTACAGTTAGAATTTGCTCAAAATTAGCTGTTTCACTATGAAACAGAAGCTCAAATTTAAATGACTTAGGAGTTTGATTCCTGCACACTTCGAATAATTCTCTAAAATAACTCAATATACATCTCCCCATTATGTGTAGAACCAGTTCCACAAACAAGAGCATGAAGTTTTTTGTCTGCTCTTCTTTCACAGTCCCCTGGTTCCTTGGGTATGAATTGTCCTGAGACTAGAAGAACAGAGGGCTAATCCTAAAACCTAAGTTCCTCTTCCTTCTCCCTGCACTTGTTAGATACTCAACAAATGTTTGCAAGCATTCAACTGTTGCATTATATATCAGTCATCTGAGATTTCATTCTCCACATTTTCTAGATAATTAATGGGGTATTATTTTACCTTGATCTCTGACACTTCACAACCTTAGCTTCTTCAGACATAATTTATTGTTAGACTTTTGCTTAGTTTATAGTCAGAGAAACAGAGATCACAGTGCATACTCATGAAGGATTTTTGTGGTAGATGTTTTTAATTAACTAACTCAGTATATTACCAATCTCAGCCCCTGTTTTTTTACATCATTACAAAAATATGCCAAGTGTCAGGGATGCTTCTTGGAAAATTTTAGTTTCTTTCATTCTTAAATTTTTTTTTACTTATTTAAATGCAGAGTGACAGAGAAGGAGAGAGGGAGAGAATGGGAGAGAGAACTTCCATCCATTGTTTCAATCTCTAAATGGCCACAGTGGCCAAGGCTAAAGCCCAGAGCTAGAAACTCCATGTGAGTCTTCTGCGTGGGTGACAGAGGTCCCAGTATTTGGGCCATCAACCTCTGCTTTCCTAGGTATATTGCCAGGGAACTGGATGGAAAGTACAGGAGCTGAAACTCTAACCAGAACTCTGCTATGGGAAAATGGCATGGCAAGCAGTGGCTTAACCAGCTGTGCCACAATGCTGGCCCTCTTTTGTTTCCTTTATAAATACTGAAAGACTCAGTGGTTTTACCTCTCCCCTTTATCCTCCTAAGCATGAATTTAATGCCCTTAGCTTTAGCCATCATCTTATACCTGCTTCAGAAAGACCAAGCTACTTTTACAAATTCCTGGTATTATGGTGATAATGAAGTAAATACAACAGCACCTATTCCACACATCATACTATGTAAAATAAGAAAAAATAGAACAAAACAAAACCATTGGAGTAATCACTCATGGGACTCGGTAATACTTGCAGTGGAAAATCATCCCAAGTAGGCTAAAAGCAAATGATACTAATTAAATCTCTAGGCACAGTGCATTGCAAACTGATAAGAATGAAATCAATGACTGGTTAGTGTTATAAAGAATTTGTATAGTGAATGGCATAGGATCACCAGGAATTAGCCAGTTAATCAACAAACATCCTAATGTATATTTCGTAATGAACCGTGGCTTTACTTATAGATTACAATTGATATTGAATATAGCCTTTGGAACTCAGTCATAAGAAAACATAAGTGGGTGAAATGACAAAACATATGTTACTTGTCAAATATGTAACCAGGTAATACTAGCTTAAAGACATGCCTGAGACTTTAGCAGCTGCGCAGAAACTGGACAGAGTCAATGCACTCCAGGTAGAGAAAGTATGAAAGGAAAAGTGCTAGTTCTGTTTGTTCAGTGAGGAAGTTGGCTCATATGAAAGCATCAGGAACTTCTTCTAAGCCATTTGCTTGCTTGGTTGTATAGGCAGAAATGATTTTGTTCCTGTTATCTGGGTCTGTGATAAACAGTAGAAAGAAAATAAAAAGAGCAAATAGAGAAAAAGAAAAAGAAGACATTGGTAAGTTGTGCAAACATAATCTAAACTCCTGGGCAAACAATGATAAATTATTCTAGACTGAAGATTTCAGAAAGTAATCATCAATGCTAGTTTGAAAACACATATTAAATTATAGACTGAATCCAAAAGCTATACTTGAAAGCCTAAGGCCAAATACTAGTCACTAGGCCATGAGTTACCAGGAACATGAAGTAGGAGAAAGAAATGGGATGATGGGAGAAGGGTACAATGGTGTGCAGGTGTATCTGTGAATGCTTTATTTGTTTTTAGCTTAAAAGGAGAACATGCACATCTGGACTCTTAAAATTTGTGAATGTTGACTGAATTGCTAAGTGTTTGAATCTGTATATGCATTCATTAATTTGTTCTTCCAGAAAATATTCATCCAGTTCTCCCTCTAAGCCAGTCACGGTAAAGGCAATGGGGACACTGGAAACTTAAGATCCTCCTCACCCTTATACCTCATGCATTAAATCACACATATCCTTACAACTACAGGATTATAAATAAAATTTAAGAGACACCAATGTTTTCAATGCTTCACTGCAAGACAAAAATCAGAAATTTACTACACACCATTAGCTGAAGAAATTCCAATTGTTGAAAGAAGTCAAAGAGAAACACTTATAGTTCATCCTCAATGGCTTGTTATGTCATCCTTTCAAAAAGGAAGTAAAAAAGAAACATCTTCTTTCAACTTTTAAGAACTGTCTTTTTAAAAACTTGAATAATTTATTTATTTGAAAGACAAAGAGTGCTTGCTTCAGCTACACATACCCTAAAATAGGAATGCTATGAAGAAGAAAATTAGCATGGTCCCTGTGCAAGCATGACTTGCAAATTCATGAAGAATACATATTTTTTCATTCTAAATAAATTCGGAGAAAAATAAAGAGTCTTTTTGTGTAAGAAAATGTTTACTATTTTGGGCATCTTCAGTCACCAAATAATATCCAGGTTTCATTTGGCATAGTTTGTCTTCAGCTTGAAGAAAGTTCTACTTGTAGTGATACTCTAGTGGTAATGAATATTCCTGTTTTTTTTTTTTTTAATCTGGAAAAGAAAAAAATAAATAAATACAGAGAAACAGAGACAGATAGAGATCTCCCATATTCTGGTTCACTCCCCAAATGCCCTTATAGCCAGGACTGTGTTTCCTTAATTTCTATATGTCCATAACTCCAAAAGTGTCTAAATCTTAGTCTCCCCACTCTGAGCATATTCTGTCATAAATGTTTGCCATTGCCTCTTCTGGATGGATTCTGGAGTTGTAATAGAGCAAGGGCCATAGAGATAACAGGAAACTCAAAATTCACCTTACCATTCATTTCAGCCTGAAAAGTGTTTTCGTGAATTTCAGTATGAATCTGATACTTATTTTTGTAAACATGTGTTATTCATTTTTTCTTAAGTATTTATTTATTTAAGATGAGTGGCGGGAGGGAAGGGAGAAAGAGAGGGAGGGAGGGAGGGAGGGAGAGAGAGAGGGGGAGAGAGAGAGAGAGAGAGAGAGAGAAACTCCCATCTGCTGCTTCACTTCCCAAATGCAAATGCCTGCGACAGCCTAGACTGGATGAGTCCAAGCCAGGGGAAGCAGTCATCTGTTGCATCCCATGGTGTGCATTAGCAGGAAGCTAGAATCAGGAGTGGAGGGGGGACTTGACTCATACTCTCTGAAATAGGATTTGAGCATCCCAAGTGTCATCTTAACCATTATGCCAAACACCTTCCCTGTAAGGTTATTTGTGGCCTGCAGTCCTCTGTGGAAACAAAGCAAAAAACCATAGAATAGGAAGATAATTTGGCAAATGTACAGAAAGAGGAGTTTCTTTCCTCCACATCTCCACACAAGGGCCATTTTTCTGTTCAAAGTAAGATAAGGAAATAGACTGACTCTGATTTTTAGCTCATTGAGACCCTGCTTTTTCAGTTACTTTTAACCATTATGCCTCGGGGGGCGGGGAGGTTACTGGTCATAAACAAGAGTGTCAATTGTTAAATCAACAACAGGAGTCACTGTGCACTTACCCCCCATGTAGGATCTCTGTTAACATGTTATACTATGTGAATTAACGGTATAACTAGTACTCAAACAGTACTTTATACTTTGTGTATCTGTTTGGTTGCAAACTGTTGAAATCTTTACTTAGTATATACTAAATTGATCTTCTGTGTATAAAGATAATTGAAAATGAATCTTGATGAAGAATGAGATGGGAGAGGTAGTGGGAGATGGGATGGTTGAGGGCGGGAGTGGGGGTTATGGGGGGAAAAGGCTGCTATAATCCAAAAGTTGTACTTTGGAAATTTATATTTATTAAAAAAGTTAAAAAAAAAACAAAATTAGCATTTTGGTCACTTCTAGAGTACAGTAGTGGATACTGTTGCTTCCTCATATTTTTTTTCTTTATCTCTTCAATCTAATTTCCTTTCTCCACAACCCTTCTCCCTCTGTTTCTCTCTTTCTCTCTCTCACTTATATTTTATGTACCTGATTTCCTATTCTGTACCCTCAGTTCCCCCACATAGAAAACAGTCATTCTTACCCTGACACACACACACACACACACACACACACACACCCCTTTAGGATACAGTAAATAATAACAAGTCTATTTTTAAAAAGATCTGAGGGAAAATATAATTTAAAATAAGAGTAATATTAAGATTGGGTACAAATGATGATAAATTTAATATGAAATGACATGAAACTGAACAAGGACAAGTGGAAAATCAGGCAGCCAAAGGATATTTGGAGCTTGCATAGTGAAATTTCTTTAAAAATATTCAGGTGGGTAGAGCTATAATTAATGAAATATTTATGCACATGAAACTTTTTTGGGGGTAGGTGTTTGGTAGAGTGGGTAAGACGTTGTTTGAGGTGCCCACACCCCTACTGAAGTGGCCACGTTTAAATCCTGACTCCAATTCCAGCTTCTTGCTTGTGTGTATCACGGGAGGCAGCAGATGACGGCTGAAGCACTTGTATCCCTGCCACTCACCTGGGAAACCCAGATTGAGTTGCCAGCTCCTGACAAAAAGTAATGTCCTAATGGAGATTAATTGCTGTTGGAGTAAGAGACGTGACAAACATTGATAACTAAAATTGGTGATATTGCATTATACATGTTCTGGAGAAAACTAAAGTGTGGAAGCAGGTGGAGTATGTGTGGGGAGTTTCAACTTCAAATAAAGTAGTCAGGGAAGGCCTGACTATCCAGATGTGTTTGACTAAAGCCATGGAGAAGTGAGGGCTTGAGCCACTGGATCTATAGGGATATGGTGATACATAAAGAGACATAATTTGACACTGTAATAATGTATTAGAAGTAGTTTATTTTTTATTAAATGAGATGAGAAGTTATTGGAGGATTGGGGTCAGAAAATAAACCTGATATTCTGGCTGCTGTTTTGAGAGTAGACAGAAACATGTCAAGGAAAAACAGGAAGCTCTTTTGATATTACTGGGGAGAGGAGATGGTATCATGGAATGGAGACACAGGATGGAGGTGAGGTAAGTGGTAGTATCCTAAGTGCCCTGTACGTGAAGAGCCACTAGATGCACTGATGGGCTGCATGACATGAGGCACGAGAGAAGTGAAAGAATTCTGGCGCTGACTGGGAGAATACTGTTTGAAATGTGTGTTGTCAATCAAAGGGATATTGAATAGGCAGCTGCACGGAGTAGTCAGAGCACAGGAAGAGTTTGGAGGAATTTTTATAACAAACAAGATATCACTAATATAGTGAATGAGAATAAAAAAATGGCAAAATACTGAGTCTTGCCATATTGAACAGTTAAGAGGTGAAAGAAATGAGGAAGAACTAATAAAAATATAAATGTTTCCCAGAAGTAATAAAACCTGCTCCATACATCCAGACAGGGAGCAGGAGGACCACTGTGCTGTTCATTTGACAAATATATGATTATATAACAATAAGCAAATATTTGTCTGATAGTACTTTTCCAGCCTGACAATAATCATTGCCCAAATCAATGAAAAAGTTTTTTTAAGCAAATGGGGGTATATAGAATATATGTCATAATATGCTCAAAGCACTAGTTTTAAATTGTGGTCATCTCAAATCCTTAAAAACTTCATATTGACAGAATACTGATTTTGTTATCATGAGAATTAACTTTGATGCATACTGAAAATATTCCTTGAAACATTTGGATTATATTGAGAAATGCAAATCCATCAGAGTTTGATTTTTGTTCAGAAATATCTTAGGCATATGGAAAATTAAGATACCATATTTTATAATGATTTTGCAAGCACATGTCTATCTGTTACAGCTTGCCCCCATACCATATAAACACTTAGAAGAAATGACATTCCTTCTTGGATTTTCTTGCTTAAGAACAAGTAAAATATTGTTTTGTGCTTTGGCTGTCATTAGATGGTTGACAGATTTTGGAATGGAATGTAACAAGATGTCCATAGTTATCCAAGGCAAGTTCTTCCTCTTATACAAAATATAAATCAGTATTTCTGTGGATGCTTATCAAACTGTGTACTTGGTAAAACAACCTTGTGTGTGAATGGCATGAGCCACATATTTCTATAATTGGACCAGATTTGCAGCATGCATTTAAGAATGTTGGGTCATTTTCTAAACATGGCACCATTTTTTTAGGGAATTTCTGCTAAGCTCTGGAAAGCTTGCCCTGATGCCAGGAGGTAACCTACTAAAGTATTAAGAGCAACTTATTACTTTCTCCATCAGATGTCTCATTAGTAGGAGCTGAAAAATGACAAAATGCGATTCCATTTGGAGAAAAAGCAAACTTGCACTTTTGGAATGTAGGCAGTCAGGAAAAAGAAAAAATGCAGAAAATGATGGTGTCAAAGAACTTTGAAGCAGGGAGTAGGACAGTTTATAGAATGATACTGCAATCAGTTACATGTGTAATATTGAGTCGGAAAGGGCCCAGATTATTTAGAGATGCAGATATAGAGCCATTACACTGTGGATCAGGAATACATTTTCATAACCTCATTTATCCATAGATATTTCTTTTTTTTTTTTTTTTTTGAACAGGCAGAGTTAGACAGTGAAAGAGAGAGAGAGAGAGAGAGAGAAAGGTCTTCACCCCAAATGGTCGCTACTGCCGGGGCGCTGCACCACTCCGAAGCCAGGAGCGAGGTCCAGGAGCAAGGTGCTTCCTCCTGGTCTCCCATGCAGGTGCAGGGCCCAAGCACTTGGGCCATCTTCCACTGCCTTCCCGGGCCAGAGCAGAGAGCTGGACTGGAAGAGGAGCAACCAGGACAGAATCCGGCGCCCCAGCCGGGACTAGAACCCTGGGGTGCTGGTGCCGCAGGCCAAGTAATAGCCAAGTGAGCTGCGGTGCCGGCCTAGATATTTCATTTTGAAAACAGTGTAGACAAATTTGGAAGTGGTCAAAAGATAAGCTATGCCATAATTAAGAGATGGATGAGCAGGAGTTCTAAAGAGTCAATAAATTAAATTTGAATTTAAAATCTAATTAAGCAGCTGTACACATGAATATAAGTACTTCAAGAGAATAAAAGAACAAAGATCTTTATTGAAAGTGACAAGTACAACAATATTAGAAAGTCTATTTTTTTTTGACAGGCAGAGTGGACAGTGAGAGAGAGAGACAGAGAGAAAGGTCTTCCTTTTCTGTTGGTTCACCCCCCCAATGGCCACCGCAGCCTGCGCGCTGCAGCTGGCACACCGCGCCGATCCAAAGCTAGGAGCCAGGCGCCTCTTCAGGTCTCCCATGCGGGTGTAGGGCCCAAGCACTTGGGCCATCGCCCACTGCACTCCCGGGCCACAGCAGAGAGCCGGACTGGAAGAGGAGCAACCGGGACAGAATCCAGCACCCCGACTGGGACCAGAACCTGGGGTGCTGGCGCTGCTGGTGGAGAATTAGCCCATTGAGCCACGGCGCCAGCCAAAAGTCTATTTTTTTTTCTAAATGACAAAGCCATTATGCAATTGTCTTTCCAAAGAAATGGCATGATGTGAAAAGTTTGATTCAATGGAGACCCTTCCTAACCAGAAAACATACTGTGGTTCCAAAAATGTTGAATAAGATGATCATTATAATTCTTGGACCTCCGTTAAAATTCTTGGGAGATGGATGGCAATGCCCTAACAATCTTATAACCAAGAGAATGAAAGTAATCATAATAACGATGTTAGTTGTAATATAGCCCCTATATGCACCAAATAGTGTTTTGAATATACCACAGGTATTATTTAATTCTCACAATAATTTAGGTACCTTTCTCTGAAGGGAGGAGAGAACTTCCACTTTGACCATGGCCTTGTCTAAATATGATCAGAGTCGGTGAACTCAGGGGGCTTCCATAGCCTTGGCAGCTCATGACAAGAGCCTGGGGTGATTACTGATGCCATAAACAAGAGTGTCAATTTGTTAAGTCAACAACAGGAGTAACTGTGCATTTACTCCTCATGTAGGTTCTTTGTCCTTAGCATGCTGTACATTGAGATTTAATGCTATAACTAGTACTCAAACAGTATTTTTCACTTTGTGTTTCTGTGTGGGTGCAAACTGTTGAAATCTTTACTTAATGTGTGCTAAACTTATCTTCTGTATATAAAGAGAATCGAAAATGAAGCTTGATGTGAATGGAAGGGGAGAGGGAGTGGGAAAGGGGAGGGTTGCGGGTGGGAGGGACGCTGGTGGGAGGGACGTTATGGGGGGGAAGCCATTGTAATCCATAAGCTGTACTTTGGAAATTTATATTCATTAAATAAAAGTTAAAAAAACTTTTTATTTGTTTATTTATTTGAAAGAGAGAGAGAGAGACAAACAAATCTGCCATCTGCTTGTTCCACAGGTGCCAGCAACATCTGGGGTTAGGCCAGGCCAAAAATGAGAGCCAGGTGCCCAATCGAGATTCTCCCTTGCAGGTAGCAGAGAACTAAGGACTTAAGACATCACCTACATTACCAGGAAGCTGGAATGGAGTGCAGAGCGAGGACTTCAACCCAAACACATTTATAGAGTATGTGGGTGTCTCAAGCAGCATCCTATTTGGTTTTCCTAATGCTCACACCATCATAGCACTTTTATGTGCTGCTTATTAATGTGGTTATGTATTTACTTGAAAGAGTTACAGAGAGACAGAGGAAGGGATGGAGGCAAGATCTTCCATTCTCTGGTACACTCCTCAAATGACTGCAACAGTCAGAGTTGGGCCGGTCTGAGCCAGGAGCCAGGAGCTTCTTCTGGGTCTTCCACATGGGTGTAGGGGCTGAAGTGCTTGGGCCAATCTCTGCTGCCTTCCCAGGAGCATAAGCATGGAGTTGGGTCAGAAGTGGAGCAGTCGATGGGGCCGGCGCTGTGGCGCAGTGGGTTAATGCCCTGGCCTGAAGCGCCAGCATCCCATATGAGCGCCGGTTTGAGACCTGGCTGCTCCACTTCCTGTCCAGCTCTCTGCTTTGGTCCAAGAAAGCAGTAGAAGATGGTCCAAGTTCTTGGGCCCCTGCACGCACCTGAGAGACCAGGAAGAAGCTCCTGGCTCCTGGCTTCAGGTGGGCACAGCTCCAGCCATTGTGGCCATCTAGGGAGAGAACCAGCAGATGGAAGACCTCTCTCTCTCTCTCTCTCTCTCTCTCATTGCCTCTCCTCTCTCTGTGTAACTCTTTCAAAGAAATAAATTAATCTTAAAAAAAAGAAGTGTTGCAATCGGTACATGAACCAACACCCCTATGGGATGCTGGCACCGCAGGTGGCAGCTTTACCCACTAGGCCAAAGCACCAGTCCCATGTGGTTTTCATTTTGTAGATTGGAATTAAAGCACCGTGAAATAGTGTGTTACTTCAGCCATTCAGGCCCACATGCTGTTTTCAAAAACATTCCTTCACTTCTAAATTCTGCTGCTGTTCTAAAAACTCAGGCTCTTCTCATTCAAAAGAGTTTAGCCTGTCCTCCTCCACTACACATAAATAGTTATGCACTTACCCTAACGTAGTTGGAGGGCTAATCTGTTCCGTGTTCTTATTGTTGGGACCACATAAGGCAGAAATGGCAGATGCAATGTTAAGGGCCCATCTCGGATTCACAGGGAGTCTCCTCAGTAGGGCTGCAACTAGGATAAGTAAAGGAAGCAAGAATTGGTTTTGAATAATTATGAATAAATTTTGGTGGTTTCAATCATATGTAAACTATATAATGTCACAATAAGTCAGGTTAATGTGGTTCAAGCTATAGTGCTAGAGGCGATTTTGAGTCCTATTTTCATGTTTGAAAAGTTATTTAACTTTTCATTGTTCACATTTTCTTATCTATAACTTGGAGATGGTTATGTTTACTTGGTTAAGTGGTTATAAAAGTTTAAGTTGATGCTTAACATTGTGCACAGTGTATAGTGGATACCACAGAAATACAATCCTTTAGTATTACAAGAGGCTAGGTGTAAAACTTTAGGGTACTGGGGAGCCATACCACAGAAGAAAGGAGGCAAAGGAGTAATTGTTTAGTGATCTGGGACTACATCTATATAGGATCTGGGCTGGAGGATTATAGCTATATTCTAAAGATCAATGGAGATATGAACATCTGCAAACTGGGATAGAGTCAGGAACATGGCTAGCATTGTGTCCAGAAAGTCAGGAACTAGGACAAGTTTCAGAGAAACTTCTTCCATTTGCTGATTTACCTTCCAAATGCCAGGCCAAAGCCATAAGGTACGGGTTTGGGAGGGAGCAGGAAAACAATAAGAAGAATTCTCAATTTAATCATAATGAAAACATAATAAAGATATAATAATATTTTGATTTAGCTCCGTATCATGTGGAGCTAAATTTCAATTCAAGATTACTTACCCTTACTGTGCATGGTCCTTTGTTATCTAATCCTTAGGATATTACTTGAGAAGGGAGATATCTTAGCTCCTTGCTGTCTTTGACTTGTTCAAGTCTCCAGAGGAATAAAGCTGCTCTTGATTGGTCCCAAGATTTTCAATGATGTGGCTGGATCTAGTTTGTTCTTACCTACACATTTGCATAATTCTAGACATTTTCTCTCTCTCTCTTTTTGTTATGACTTTTCCCTCAGTGATTTATACTTTCCATCAGTAAGTTCTCCCCTTTTTTTGGGGGGGTACAAAGTTTCCCTTGATTATAATTGTATCATTTTGCACTTCCACTAACAATGATCAGGAACTTCCCCTTTCCCCATCCCTCTCAAACAGACTGTGTGGTCAATCTTTTGGGCAGTAATTGTCTGGATAATAAAAGGTATGTCAGCATGCTTGTATATATTTTTCAATTATAATGAGTGACACTGAGTTTTTTTCACAAACAGCCATTCATATATTGTTTTGTGTAAACTGTCATGATTTTAATGATTTCGCCTACTTTTCTTATCTTGTTTAACTGCTTATTGTCAATTTTTAAGAATCCTTTATTTATTATATCAATTGTTTCTTTATGATGTAGATCCTTTCCTAACTATAAGTTTGTAAAGGCAGTCTGTTTACTGATACTGTCTGATAGAACTTTCTGCAATGATATATATGTGTGTGTTCTATGTCTTTATTATTCAATGCAGTGGCTATTAGTTGCATGTAACTATTTGAGCAATTGACATGTAGCTAGTAGGCTCAGGAACTAAATTTTTAGTTGTGTTTAGCATAACTATTTATTTGCAGTAATTTTAATGTTTAAATTTAATATTTTTAGAAAGATTTTATTTATTTATTTGAGAGGTATAGTTACAGACAGAGAGAAGGAGAGACAGAGAGAAAGTTCTTCCATCCACTGGTTCGCTCCCCAAATGGCCACAACAGCTTGGCCTGGGCCGATCTGAATCCAGGAGTTTCTTCTGGGTCTCCCACGTGGGCATAGGAGCCCAAGCATTTGGGCCATCTTCCACTGCTTTCCCAGGCCATAAGCAGAGAGCTGGATTGGAAGAGGAGCAGCTGGAACATGAACTGGTGCCCATATGGGATACCAGGGCCACAGTGGCTTAGCCTACTATGCCACAGTGCTGGCCCCATGTTTACATTTAAATAGTCACATCTGACTAATGACTACCTTTTTAGATAGCACAAGACTAGATGGATACTTCTTTTTTATGTTTTGAATTTAAATCTATAACCTACCAGAAATGTATTTATAATTGTGATTCAATTCTGTTTTCCATATGGACACTCAGTGAATTACACATCATTTATTGAAAAGATTCTCTTATGTACAGTCACATTGGAATAAGTCAAGTGACCACAAACATATAATGTTGATCCTGTTTGTTCTGGTCCATTCATCTATTTCTCAATCCTTATAATATTAACAAGTTGATGGAATTTCAATGGCTTTAAAACATTATATTAATATATATTTTTTAAATTTCTCATTTGTGAAAATTCTCATTTATAAAACTTTTTATTTGATTACTAAAATCAGCTAGAATATTTTAGAGTGCTCTAATATCAAGTACATTTTTATTTCCTTTTCTTCATTTTTTAAAAATTCCCAATAACTACCATTGTGCTAGGCAATGATATATTACATATTTATCTATGTTTTAAATTAGATAAGGTGAACAAATTTCATATAATTCATATACACAGATTTAGCACATAGTGATACTTCCCACCCTTATCTTCCTCCTGCCCATGCTCCCACCCTCTCTCCTCGTTCCTTTCTTATTCTCTCTTTTAATTTTTACAATAGCATACTTTCAGTTTATCCTAAAATCATAAGATTAACCCTCCACTAAGCGAAGAATTCGACAAATAGTAAGAAGAAAAGCAGTGTTCCTCAACCTTAGAGACAAAGGCTTTAATGATAATCAGTTCTCAAAAGGTTCTTCTTTTTTGTAACTTTTATTTAATGAATATAAATTTCCAAAGTACAGCTATGGATTACAATGGCTTTTTCCCCCCACCATAACTTCCCTCCCACCTACAACCCTCCCATCTCCCACTCCCTTTCCACTTCCATTCACATCAAGAATCATTTTCAATTCTCTTTATATACAGAAGATCAGTTTAGCATACATTAAGTAAAGATTTCAACAGTTTGCACCCACACAGAAACATAACGTGAAAAATACTGTTTCAGTACTAGTTATAGCATTAAATCACAATGCACAGCACATTAAGGATAAAGATCCTACATGAGGAGTAAGTGCACAGTGACTCCTGTTGTTGACTTAACAAATTGACACTCTTGTTTATGGCATCAGTAATCACTCCAGGCTCTTGTCATGAGTTGCCAAGGCTATGGAAGCCTTTTGAGTTCGCCGACTCTGATCATATTTAGACAAGGTCATAGTCAAAGTGGAAGTTCTCTCCTCCCTTTAGAGAAAGGTACTCCTTCTTTGATGTCCTGTTCTTTCCAGGGATCTCACAGAGATCTTTCATATAGGTTTTTTTTTTTTTTTTTTTTTTTTTTTTTTTTTTTTTTGACAGAGTGTTTTGGCATTCCATGCCAGAAATACTCTTACGGACTTTACAGCCAAATCCGAATGCCTTAAGGGCTGATTCTGAGGCCAGAGTACAGTTTAGGACATCTGCCATTCTATGGGTCTGCTGTGTATCCCACTTCCCATGTTGGATTGTTCTCTCACTTTTTTTTTTTTTTATTCTATCAGTTAGTATTAGCAGACACTAGTCTTGTTTATGTGATCCCTTTTACTTTTAGTCCTATCATTATGATCAATTGTGAACAGAAATTGATCACTGGGACTAGTGAGATGGCATTGGTACATGCCACCTTGATGGGATTGAATTGGAATCCTCTGGTATGTTTCTAACTCAACCATTTGGGGCAAGTCCGATTGAGCATGTCTCGAATTGCACATCTCTTCCCTCTCTTATATTTAACAGGGATCACTTTTCAGTTAAGTTTCAACACTTAAGAGTAACTTTGTATTAATTACAGAATTCAACTAATAGTGTTAAGTAGAACAACCAAAAAAAATACTAAAAGGGATAAAGTATTAAGTTGTTCATCAACAGTCAGGGCAAGGGCTGATCAAGTCACCGTTTCTCATAGTGTTCATTTCACTTTAACAGGTTTCCTTTTTGGTGCTCAGTTAGTTGTCACCGATCAGGGAGAACATATGATATTTGTCCCTTTGGGACTGGCTTATTTCACTCAACATGATGTTTTCCAGATTCCTCCATTTTGTTGCAAATGACCGAATTTCATTGTTCTTTTTACTGCTGTATTGTATAGTACAGAAACAGATGGATAGACAAATGGAACAGAATAGAAACACCAGAAATCAACCCAAACATCTACAGCCAACTTATATTTGATCAAGGTTCTAAAACCAATTCCTGGAGCAAGGACAGTATATTCAATAAATGGTGCTGGGAAAACTGGATTTCCATGTGCAGAAGCATGAAGCAAGACCCCTATTTTAAACCTAGTAAGGAAGAAAGGATACTCTTTTGCAATAGATGAATATTATTGAAACTAACTTGGGACAGGAAGCAAAGATCAGTTGTTTTACTATAGGAACAATTGGGTTTCCTTGGTCTTTTATTGCAGACACGTGAAGTGTTGAGATAGCATCCTGCAGCTGGCTTGGTACAGTACAAGTTGGTTTTCTCTCAGATCCATCTTTCTGGTTCCCGGAGGAATGATATTCCAGACCTTATTCTTCCAAAGACAAAAACATCAGCACACCTTCATATATTGGCCACCCAACCTATTTCACCTTATATAATGCATTGCAGGTAATAACTATATGAGTAATCTTTTACATATGTGCATGTGCTACATTGTTCCAGGTACTTTACTTATTTTTATTGTTTGTTATCTCAGTAACAACCTCTCGAGAGGCGTGTTGTGATTCTCATTGTATGAAAAATTATTTTTCTCATATTTTAATAAATTTTTCTAAAGAATCAGGAAGATAAGGAAGAGAAAGAAGAAGAGCACAAAAGGAGAAAGTGAAAGAATGACTTTCTGAAGACGATTCAGCTGATTCAAAACCGGGCTCTGACGCCTGCCTGTGCTATTTCCAGAGGCACATGTCTGACGAAAACAGGAAGAAGCCCTCAGCAGGGCTCTACTGGTTACTGTGGCTTTCCCAGTCTCAGTAGAAAGCTAAAGGCAAGAAACTTCTGAAAGCGACATTGAAGGAGCAGCCAGTAGAGAACACTCTTCTGTAGCAATCCGCACCGGATCCCCTGCTTACTATAAAGAAATCATTGACATCAACACGGTTTTCAAAACAAGCTATTGACTTAATGTCATGTTGTCTAAAACCATCACCTCAACTTCTGTCATCAGAGTCCACACAAAGGATACTTCTTAGTTGGAGCTTGAAATCAGAATTCCTTTAAGGATGCTGAAGTTGAATCACTCAGTGTCTGGAAGAAAGTCTCCCTAGGCCTCTCCTCAAATATAATATAGTCATAAACATCTGCTTTTGTTTTGCTGATGTTCTTTCCTTCTGTAAAAACTAAAGAGAGCATTCTTTAGATCCCAGGAGTAGCTGTCCTTTTAGAGAAACAGACATAGAAATTTGACACTTTGTGAATTAAATTTGGAAACACTGCTCAATAGTTTAAAAATAGTGCAGGAAAGTGCTCCCTTTGAGCACTGAGAACCACCTACATGCTAGCAGAATTCTTCATTTGGTTTTGGTGTGTGGAAGCTGAAGTTTTCAACTTCATTTATTTAAAACCACCTAATATTATTTTAACTGGATTTCAAAGACCGCTTGCCAATTTACTGAAAGACAACCACAGTCTCCAGATATTTCCTCTACCAGTTATCATGGTGTGATTCTGGGCAAGTTATCTTTCTCCCAGAAATATAAGAAGTTTACATTTGCTGCCATGCTTGCAATACAACAAGGACAAAGCACTTCTAAACAATGAATTCTGAGCTAAGGTGATGTGCATTTTCCTTTACTGGGATGTTTAAATATTGACTCAAGACAGCTCAGAGCTCTCTTTCCTCTCTGTATATCAACTATCACCTTCCAAGATGGTGGTTTCTCTGTTAACCAGGACTCACAGATAACTCTGATGAATAGAATTCTCTGCCAATGGAAGCAGAGCTGTAGTGAGAAATAAGCCTACAATCCTCCTCCTCCCCCCACCCCTTATCCCCCTCCTTTCTTCCTCCTCTTCTTCTTCTAGATTTATTATTTGAAAGTCACAGTTACGGGGAGGGCAGGGGGAGGGATAGAGAGAGAGAGAGAGAGAGAGAGGGAGAGAAATCTTCTGTCTGCTGGCTCACTTCCCAAGATGTTCACAACAGCCAGGGCCTGGCTCAGTTGACGCCAGGAGCCAGGAACTTCCTCTAGGTATCCCACATGGATAGCAGAGGCTCAAGCACTAGGAGCATCTTCTGTTGTTTTTCCCAGGCCTTTAGCAGAGAGCTGGATTGAAAGTGGAGCAGCCAAGACAGCAAACTACACACATATGGGATGCTAGCATTGCAGGTGGTGGCTTTAGCCACTACTACTATCTACTTGAAAGTCAGAGTTACAGAGAGGGAATGACACACAGAGATCTTCCCTTTGTGTTCACTCCCCAGATGGCCACAATAGCCAGGGCTGTGTTAGGTTAAAGCCAGGAGCCAGGAGCTTCATCCCACGTAGAAGATAAGATAGGTAAGAAGTGGGAATGAGGCTGGATCCCAGGCACTCTGATAAGGTATGTGGGCATCACAAGTGACAATATAACCAACTTGCCACAACACCATCCAAAACCTTTTTTTAAATTAATGCTTGAGTTATGGAGGGTGATTGCTATATTGCTTGATACAGTCTATCCTGATAGAACAGCCACAGCAGCAACATCTATGGAATGTTCTGTATATGTCAGCCATTTTGTATTGGTGCTTGTAATCCCCTCAGTAATACTATGATGTTGACTGATTGCTATCCCTACTCCATTTTTATTGTTGAGGAAACAAATATGGAGAGAAGACAAGTAGCTTGTTCAAGGTGATAAAAAATTGTGAGCAGCAGAGCCAGGTTTTTAATGCAAACAATTCAAGTCTGGAGCTTGTTTTCCCACAGAATACTGAGCTTTGGTTCCTCTTGTGCCCCTTCCAAAGATGATTCACCTGGTTACAGGATGTCTTGGCAAAGAGTTTAGTAAATATCTATATATGCTATTCTGTGATAAGACTTGGCTCCAAGGTCTGTACCCTTTGTACTTTATTAAGAGAAAAAAAAACACAAGAATTCCAACGAAATGTTTTTCTTTTGCAGGACCAGGATTATGTGTGTTAATATTTTAGTTGCCCTGGTTTTGTAAATTTCACCAGCAATAAGGAGAATTTTCTGCTTGGAGATTTTATTGCTTTGGTTACCTGTATGATTCTTCATCCCTTTGGTAAGATGGAGTTACCCTGTTTGACATTGTCTGTCTCACTCATTGTGTAATTCATGATTTTCATTATATTCTCTTATGAACTAGTTTAGACTGATGTTCTATTTTTACCTTTGCTCTACTTTTTGCTATTGGTGATGGATTCCTCTTTGTTTTGCTTCTGTTGTTGTGGAAAGAGGGGAGGGGCCCTGCCCACCTGTACTGATGTCCTTAGGAGGCCACCCTGAGGTTTCTCTGTCACCACAGCCTCAGGCTTGCACTCACATAATAATAGACAGCGCTGCTACAGGACCAGCAAAAGCACTCCAATTCTCCTGTCAACTGTGTCTGGATTTCCTGTTTAAAACAGAAATCTTTGACAGAACTCACCATGGACCTCTGATTAGCCAGATGACATGTAGATAAGGATTCAGGACCTACTACAGGGAATGAAATTGCAGGGTCTGTCACTAGTCTTCTTTGCGTACTGCAACTTCTTCATTTGGATGTGTCAGGAGGGCAAATCTCTAACAAAGGAACTGCAGAGCGAGAGCAATTGCAGACCCCACCACAGCCATATGAGACAGACATAGATGGGATAACTACAAGAGCTGAGCCAGAGCTGCAACCTAAAAGGCCTCCATGGCCCACTAAGACGTCATAGAATCAGAGCTCCCTATGGTGGAAACCCTCTGCCCCAGCTGCCAGTCCCCAGTGGCTCTCTGGTCCAGAACCTGGTTTCCAGACAAGCAAAAATATTTAATGATTTTTCACAGATAGGGAGGAAAATGCATAGTCTTTCCACATGCCTTTTAAGTGTACTTGTTAGGAAGTTATTACTTATATATTACTTCTGTGTCTCTACTTTTCATTTTGTCACACCAGAAAGATAAGGAAAATAAATCATCATATTTTTCTATGGCTTGCTAAGGTCAAGGCTCCCGTTTAAATATTTTGGATGAGATGAAGCCTTGTCATGTCCTGTTTTCTTACTAGACATTGCCTTCAAGAGCTTACCCCAGGCCGGCGCCACGGCTCACTAGGCTAATCCTCTGCCTTGCGGTGCCGGCACACCGGGTTCTAGTCCCGGTTGGGGCGCCGGATTCTGTCCTGGTTGCCCCTCTTCCAGGCCAGCTCTCTGCTGTGGCCAGGGAGTGCAGTGGAGGATGGCCCAAGTGCTTGGGCCCTGCACCCCATAGGAGACCAGGATAAGCACCTGGCTCCCGGCTTCGGATCAGCGCGGTGCGCTGGCTGCAGCGCGCCAGCTGCGGCAGCCATTGGAGGGTGAACCAACGGCAAAGGAAGACCTTTCTCTCTGTCTCTCTCTCTTACTGTCCACTCTGCCTGTCAAAAAAAAAAAAAAAAAAAAAGAGCTTACCTCATTCCTCCCAGCAGCTTTTGCTCCCTTCATCGTAGCAGAAAGTTATTAGGCAAAACTGTGACAAACTAGCTGTTCTACACAGAATGAGGGTAGACTTTAATTATTACCAAATTTAGATTAGGTAGAAGGAAGTCGCGATGAATTTCTTGATATGTGACATGGGAATCAGCCAACAATACAGGTAATAAAGGTTTCTTGTCTTGGTTTTATAGAATCACAGACTTTGTAGGTACAAGATCCTCTAGTAAAATAGCATATTTGTCCACAAGAAGAAACTTATGCCAGAAAATGTATACGGCTTGCTAATTAATAACAGAGGTTTGGAATTACATGTGAACTTCGAAGTCATGATTTCCTACTTCCAAACATAATAAAATAAGGGCTTTGCTACTAATTTGTATCTGATGTATAACCTCCTAGAATTTGCTTTTCTTGTCTTGAAAAAGGTGTAAAATGGTAGTTGTCGCAAGGCTTTCAGGAGAATTGAGTAGCATTGAGTATGAAAAACTCAGTGCTATGAACTCTACCTAAAGAATGTCTATAGAGGGTAAGAAATACATTAATATAGTTTCTCTTCAGGAGAGGCTTCATTTATCCTTTAAATATCTGTCTCTTAACAATGGATAGTGAAGTAAACATAAAAATTAATATGCTTTCTCTTCATCAACTCATCTCCAGTGAGAAAGGCTGATCCTAACTTTGTGGGATCTGAAACTTTAGCAATTTGGAATTTCACAATTCTGTTTAAAGAGGAAGGATATAAGCATGTAATAAAATATTAGATATAAAAGCAATTATTTTTTAGAATCAGAAAAAGAATCACAATAGGCACTTTTAGAAAGCTAACACCATGTACATAAATACAGGAATTCTGTTAATTAAATTCTGTATGATTCTCGTGAAAAGTTGTGCTATAATTATATGTTCCACTTGACTGAATGCATTTCTTTTGTTCTGGGGAGGCATCAATGAGAACAATAAGTTTCTGCTTCCACTGTCTTGCTCCTTCATTAACTGTGTACTTCCAGCACCCTTTGCTATAAGACATCTTCATACTGACGTGACTTCAGGTGCTGCCCCTTCAAAACCTGTAATGTCAACACACTGGGGGTATTCCTAGAAGCCATGAAGATATGGAAAATAATGTATCTATACAAGAGAATGTAGATCATTAATATGCCCCACTAACTTAACCTACGTTAGTCTTAAACTTTGTTGTCTTGAGACTGAATCCCAAAATTGACTGTGCCACTCACTACCAACAGATACTAACAGGACATTGAACCAAGGAGAAAGAGAGATTTCATCAACTATGATTAAAATGTCCCACTTTTTCAATGCTTGCTAGAACATTCCTATGTAAATTCTTTCCTAGGGACCTTACAAGAGCCATGGGAGGGTTTGTGCAAGTGGGACCCCTAAAGTCCAAGCTTCACTACTTTCAAAGAGTATAAAGGAAGAGCAGATAAAGGCTGAGAAAGGTAAGGAGATGAGGGAGGTAAGGAAAGAGAAAAAAAGTCATATATTGCTTTGGAACAATTTGCGTGTAGTGCTACCCTGTAGAAAAGAGATAGGTAACTGATATCTACTAGTCCCTCTATACTCTAGATTCTCCACAATAATAAATGTACACATAGATAATTCAAGTAGAATGACTTTTTAAAAAATTATTTATTTGAGAGGTAGAGTTACAGAGAAAGAGAGAGAGAGACAGAGAGAAAGGTCTTCCATCTGTTGGTTCGCTCCCCAAATGGCCACAAAGGCCAGAGCTGAGCCAATCTGAAGCTAGGAACAGGAGCTTTTCCAGGTCTCCCATGTTGGGGCAGGGGCCCAAGCACTTTACCAATTTCCACTGCTTTCCCAGGCCATAAGCAGGGAGCTGGATCAGAAGAGGAGCAGCTGGGACCAAAACTGGCACACATATGGGATGCCAGGGCTGCAGGTGGAGGCTTAGCCTGTTGCACCACACTGCTGGCCCTCAAGTAGAATGGCTTTTAAAGTGTGCTAGAAATTGCTCATTTAAATAAAAGCTTTTTCACTGAAGGTCCTACAAGGTATATTATTCTTGTTACTTCAAATATTTAGAACTATACTTAGATATTTGGCTGAACTCCATTGATATAATTTCTAATTAGGTATTGAACCATGCAAGAAACTAGGGTCATTGCTTTATAAAACTGAACTTCTTAACTTCAATATACTTGACACCACTTTATTTTTTTTAATTAATTTATTTATTTGAAGGCAGAATTACAGAGAGAGAGAGAGAAGTATTCTATCCGTTGGTTCACTGCTCAATTGGCTGCAATGGCCGGAGCTGTGCCGATCCAAAGCCAGGAGACAGGAGCTTCTTCCAGGTCTCCCATGCGGGTGCAGGGGCTCAAGGACTTGGGCCATCTTCTACTGCTTTCCCAGGCCATAGCAGAGAGCTGGATCGCAAGTGGAGAAGCCGGGACTTGAACCAGCGGCCATATGGGATGCTGCTGCTTCAGACCAGGGCATTAACCCACTGCACCACAGCGCCGGCCCCGACACCACTTTATTTGATTCATCTTTCTCACGTAACACTTCCAAATTTTTTTTGGTTATATATATATATATATATATATATGCCCCTTTCTATCCTTAATCATGAATAAAACCTACTCCTTCCTTCCCAAATTAAAATACCTACTTGAGTTTTATAGATTCACTGCCTGAGTGTTCTTATGTATACCATCCAAAAGATATGATCCCTGAACAGTATATTTTATTCATGTCTACTATGATATTTAATATGCCCTTTTAGCCTTTCTGAAATCTACAGGTTTTCTTTTCCCCCCTTATGTTGCTCACAATCCATTTCCTGAAGGAGCTTTGATTTGTAGTTTCCCATTATCTTCAATTTGTCAATTGTCTTATTTATGGCGAAAATCAGCATGTCTCTGTATTTTGTATTTTCTTATTTTTTAAACATTTTTTAATTTTAACTTTTAATTAGTTTTAACAGACTCTATGTGACTTGTAGATACAAGTCTAAGAACATAATGTATTTTCTTATTTTCTAAAGATTCATTTATTTATTTTGAATAAATTACAAAGAGAAGGAGAGATAGATAGATTAGAGAGAGAGAGACTCTTTGATCTGCTGGTTTACTCCTCAAATGACTGCAATGGCCAGTGCTGGGCTAGGCCAGATGCCAGGAGCCAAAAGCTCCATCCAGGTCTCCCACATTGGGGCCAGGGTCCAAACAATTCAGCTGTTTTTTTGTTTTCCTCAGGCTATTAGCAGGGAGCTGGATCTGAAGTGCAGCCAAGACACAGACCAACACCCATATGGGATGATAGCATCACAGGCAGTGACTTTACCTGTTACACCACCATGCTGCCCTTTGTCTTTTGTATTTTCTGGAGATTGAAATCCACAAGATGACTCAGATTCATTATTTTTTTTTACAAAGCCATACATGCAGTTTATTTTTTCATCAGGAAACATATATATCCAGCTTTAAATCTTTTTGTGATGTATGTAAGTATCAGTTTCTTTACATCTATTAATCATTGAGGGTAGCTAAATATTGATATTTGGATTTTATAATTGATTTTCCTTCCTTTTTCATTTATTAGTTTCAATTAAGACTTTTATTATTTGGTTGCCTATTGGTATAATTCCTATTGGACTGGATAAATGTTTGATCCTTTAATTTGATCTACGAGTTCTTAAGAAAGTGAATTGGCTTATATATCAACTTCTGGAGGTAACTTTTTAATATGGTATTACACATATGTTTATGTTGCAGTCTAATACAATGATTATTCCTTTTGAAGTTCAAATTGCACCATGTTTGGCTAATAGAAGCCACTTAAAGTTGGCTCTTGAGTCCTTCTCATATGACCTAATAGTCTTTTAAATGTCTGGTTGTTTGGTATGAAAGATGCTGTGGATTTTTCACCTAAAACTTGGAAGCAGTACTTTGTCTATGGAACTCCATTTTCTTAGTGGGAAAATATATTTCAATACCACTGTCTACCCACTACTAATGCATAATCTGCATAATTGGATCAACCACTATTTCCAGACTTTTCAATGGAAGGAACTGGGACAAGATTGGTGAAAAACTATTTCATAATGACACTTTCAATTCAAATTGAGAATCAATATCTAATATTTCATATAAGAAATCCCTGTTTTCAATGACACAGGAGATAATAGGGTATTACTTTATTACTAATTTCTTTCACATTCTGCATGGAACAATCTATGGAAAGCTATAATATTTCTGCTGCCGTTTTCTAGAATCTTTCACACTTAAAATTCTGTTTTAAATAAATACTTTCTTTTGTTTATCAAACTTAAAATGTAGCTTATAGGAAAATATTGACAATTAGGGATATGAATAATTCACTGGCACAATAATATCATTTAAATTATAAGTTGGCTTTGAAACACCCTTAGGGGTGGGAAAGATCATTTCAATCTACAAATAATGACAGATTTATTTTAAAATGAGGAGACTTGATTTATTTTTCATAGTCCTTTACTCAGACCAACGCAAGTATAATTAAGAGCACATATTCAAAAAATTCTGGGGTGGTCTCTTTACTTATATTGTAGTATTTATGAATGGAACATCTGGAGACAATTTGAGAAGCAATGACTGTCAAAAAGATTATATATATATAGTATATATATATATATTGAACTTCTTGAACTTGTAAAGTATTTCATCTCTGCTTAGATGATGGAGAAATAATTAAAAAATTAAATCCCACATGGATGGCTGAAACCCAATTACCTGAGCCATCACTGCTGCTTCCTAGGGTCTGCACTAGAAGGAAGCTGGAATCAGTAGCTAGTTCTGAGGAGAAACAAGCCTAGTTATGTCGATGGGGGATATGGGCTCTATAACTGGTGTCCTAACCACCAGCTTAATCCTCCAGCTATATAATATAACTTTTAAGCAGGTTTTCTCCTAATATTCTGTTTAAATGCTGAAACATTATTCTTAGTATCACTGTTTTGAATTGTTGTGTATATTTTCCTTTCATATCACATATGAACTGTTTGTTTTTGTGGCCATGTCTAAACTGTGTCTCTCATTGCTTTACTCATATCTAGTAGCTTTCTGTAAATACATCTAACTAAAAGAAATTGACTATTGTGGGTAAGTATGCCTTGGCAGATACCCTGGATATTTGAGAGGAGATAATCTCTCACTTTGAAGTATACCCTGAGACAGGACTCAGATTACCAGGGTTGTGATAATTGTGTGAGCAGGTGACTTTGGCTTCTTGAAAGACAAATGGTGTTACTGAGTTATAGCATTAAAATCAAGCCCCAGTCTGCACCACAAATACACAAATGCAATTATCGATCTATCTTCTGGCTATGTACATGAGTTCATATTTAACAAGATTTGCCTATGAAACTGTTCTCCTGACAAGGAGTCACTTATTTCCGTGGCATCTTTTCACTTGATTATTAAGATTCCCTCTTGCTGTTCTCCCTCGAGCTTTAATTACAGGAGTGCAGCATGTTCAAAACATGCTGCCAGATTTCTCACTTGTACAGGAAACAGAACACATATTTCACATCCCCTGCACGTCCTTTATCCCTCATTGATTTCCTAGGCAATTCTGTATCGATTTTATCTTCATATTTCAATGCCTCCTTGGTCTTTTTCCTTCTTATTTCTCTGAGCTCTTAGAACTCTGGATTTCTCCTTGTTCAGTCAGGTCATCCAATTAGGATTTGTGTATGATCCTCTTTTGCCACTCTGAGGACTGTCTGTGATCCAGGCTGGAGCCTAGATATTCTTAACAGGATGACTTTTATCTCAAACCCAACTGTCTATCTAAGTTCTGTTACCCTCACCTATGTTTGTCTAAAATTGGGGAAAGATACCTCTTGCCTAAAAGTGTCACTGTGGCCTCCCATAATCAGAGTATTCCTGCCATCTGTGTTACTCTTTTGTGTAGCACTTGCGCCATAGCTGTGTATTTGAGGCCTTGTTTCAACAGAGCACCTGCAATAGTGTTAGCCAATGGGAAGGAATACAGGACCTTTACAGTTCTTTTCTCATAACTTTTTACTGTGGCTTGTGAGTTGTAAGTAGCCTGGGTTTTCATTGGAAAATGAAAGAAAATCTGGCTTCCATTGGAGCACTCAACTCTATGACAGTCTCTATAAGGGGATCCCAGCACCAAGTTTAGGTGGATGCAACCCTTTAGATAAGGGAAAATAGCAAATGTCACTTGTTTTGATATTTAAGTCAGGGTATGACCTTGTACTGAATGAATTTTAAAAAAATAGAGGTCTTACCCACGAGAGTGACTTGCATGAATACTGTATTTCAGAGTTCATGAGGATTTGAAACTGGTAGAATTTGATGTGGCGGTCCAGGGAATTATACTCTCTGAAATATTTTGTTTTCTTCATCGTTTACAAGCCTTTTATTACACTCTGAAATCCATAAAGGAAAATATATGAGTCTTCGATTAGTCTTTCCCCTAATTGAAACAGATTTCCAGGTTTTCTTCAAATCTATTGTGTTCCTGCTCTCCTTACCTGTGTAGAAACAGCTCTGAGTTAGCCCTGTTTGCATAGATATGAAATTCGTTATCCTAACTCCAGAAACATTGAGCTTGACAATAGGAAGAAACTTTATTCAAGAAGATGCTATATATGTCTATTTATGTGTTGCAACAATTAACACAGGAGGGGTCATTTTGGTCTTTCCAGTTTTAATTGTTGGCATGGAAAAAATCCATGAATAATTTCCCAATTTTGTTACAGGTTTTAAATAATAGAAACTTGGAGAATTATATAAATTAAGAGGGATAAATTTGTGTATAAAAATTTTGTTGGTTTTTGTTGTGTTGATTTTGTATCCTGCAATTTAGCCGAACTCTAATAGGATTTCCGATAGTCCAGTGGAATCTTTCAATTCCCCTATGTATAGGATCATGTAATCTGCAAACAAAAACAATTTGACTTCCTCTTTTCCCATTAGTATCCCTTTGATTTCTTTTTCTTGCTTGATGGCTCTAAAACTTCCAGACTATATTGAATAATCGTGATGAGGGTGAGAACAGTTTAAGAATCTCATCTCTAGGAACTATACATACCTTAGATAAAATATTGTGGAGGATATATAGCTCTTTGCTGACTTGTAGAAAAAAATTACTCTCTGTTAACTTTACTCCTGAGAACAGATTCACCTCAGTAATCTTGAGACATCAAAACTTCAAACTTCTCCTTTCATGGAACTTTAACCTCAAGATCATTTTGAAGGTAAAGATTGTCTGTATTCTTTCTCTACATTGTGTATGTGTGTGTGTGTGCTCCTCAGTCCCTTCCTAGTGGCTATTGGTCTTGGTTAGTCCCCTGAAACTTCTAAGGTTGAGGAGAAAAGAGATAGGCAAGGGGAAAAAATACTAAGCTAACCTAGATCTCATTTTTCATTGTTCTTCTTTGATCACTGCAGTGGTGTAGGGACCTTCTGACAGCTGGTAGGGACTATTCAGCTACCTGTTTTCATTTCTCCAATAGGCCTTGAGTACTCACTATATTCAGCCTCTTTCTGTTGGGATGCTAATACAACCTCAAGCAGGCCTCTTGGGTAGTATTACTTACAATAATGTATACCTAGCTTCTGACAGACATGCACCCTGGACCAACCTTGTGTAGGAGGATAGCTACTGGCCATTTCAGTCTTCTTCATTCACTAGAAATGGCAGGTCTACTCATGCCTTTTATCATTTCAGTGTTCAGAAATGACTTCCTTCAATATCAGATTCCCATGGACACAAAGTCTTCTGACAGAGTCTTTAAATCTCTTTTTATCCAAATTGAAATGAGGAAGAGGCATATCCATCCTTAGCCGTGGACAGAGAAACCATATATTACCCATAATTTTTTCTCTTTCTAAAAGTAAAAATTCCTGCCTTCAAATGCAACACATTTAAGTTGAGTGAAATTCTAAGGGCTGTAAAATAGTTTCATAATTCCTCTTTGAAACTCCAAAGTCTTTTTCCTAGCTTTGGATTGTGGACCAGGGTAGTGTCTTCTTCTGTCTTTGGGTCCACTGTAAACTGGGACAAAAGGAGTATCATTTAAATATCATTTCAAAAAGATAATTTATAGTGTAAGTAATACCCATCATCAGGAAGTAAAGGCTAGTTAAAATTAAGGAGTCTGGAAGTGAGAAACTGCAAAGCATTTTTTAATCTTTTTTTTCTCTCATTGCTTCTTATTTTCTTTTATGTCTGATTGCTATTCCCCCCTTAAAATATTTCTATATTTTACTTCTTAAAAAAGGAGGGAAGGAGGGAAGAATGGAGAAGAGAGAGAGAGATCAACAGAGTGCTCCAATTGGCTGTTCACAGTGCAAATGATCACACTAGCCTAGGCTGGGCCAGGCTGAAACCAGGAGCCAGAAACTCAATCCAAGTCTCTTACAGGGACAGCAGGGACCCAATTACTTGAACTACCACCTGCTGTTTCCCATGGTATGCATTAGCAGGAAGCTGGAATTGGGAGGGGAACCAGGACTCAAACCATGGCACTCCAAAATGGGATGTGAATGTTCCAATCTGAAGTTTAACCAGTAAATCAAATGCCTGCTCCCATACCCATTTTTGACTCACAGTTTCTACCTTCCATGATCCCTTGCTTGTATTTGACTTTGGCATATCACCACCTCCACTCAAATTGCCATAAAATTAATTTTCACCACTCTCTAGTTCTTGTAGTTTGAATTACTGAGAATGAGAATCTGATTGGTCAATGATTTTCCAATAAAATGGTTCTCTGGTGTCATTTCTTGCCTGTTTCTAGCTAATTCTGTGAAGACTATATGGCAACTAACAAATGGCTCCTGATGAATGTCCATCTTAGAAGGACCATGGGTTTGGAAAATCTTCAATGAAAGGCGACATATCTGTACATTTGTCTTAAAACCTATGGATATGAGTAGGTTCCCAATTTTCCCTATCTAGCTATTTTGAGTTTTGACAATCTACTTAGTTTCCTAAAGCTGCGATGCAAGCCCATTCCTTTGCTTTGATTCTAAACCTGAGCTACCTTTAATCCTTTCACTATGAACCACTCCCTGTGCTCCAGAGAAAACATCATCTCTCAGAAAATCTTTTGCAAACTTTTGCTATGGGTTATTGATTTGAGTTCCTAAAGTACCTTAAAGATACCTTCATCTAATCAATATACAACACTGCCAATATCCTTACAATTTAAGAAGCTGTTTTTCCCATAGAATATTTGAGGTTGGTGAAGACTGTGGTGTTTTCCATGTACCTTAAAACTCCAGTAGACTAAATGAAGAGAAGGAGTAATAGAAAGGCACTGATTTTTTAAAAAGATTTATT
Organism: Oryctolagus cuniculus; assembly: GCF_964237555.1. Lineage (NCBI taxonomy): Eukaryota > Metazoa > Chordata > Mammalia > Lagomorpha > Leporidae > Oryctolagus > Oryctolagus cuniculus. The sequence goes on from NC_091436.1 coordinate 120,183,780, forward strand.
TATTTATTTGAAAGATGGAGTTACAGAGACAGAAACAGAGAGAGAGAGAGAGAGAGAGAGAGAGACAAAAAGAGAGAGAGAGAGGTCTTCCATTTGCTGATTCACTCCCCAAATGACCGCAACAGCCAGAGCTGGGCCGATCCAAAGCCAGGAGTCTGGAGCTTCTACCAGGTTTCCCACATGGGTGCAGGGGCCCAAGGACTTGGCTCATCTTCTACTGCTTTCCCAGGCCATAGTAGAGAGCTGGACTGAAAGTGGAACTGCAGGGACTAGAATCTGTACCCACATGGGATGCCAGCACAGCAGGCAGCAGCTTGACCCACTATGCCACAGCGTCAGCTGCAAGTGCTGATGTTTTATCAGGGAGTTCAGGGAGAACATCTCTAAGGAGGTGATAATTGAGAACCCTGTAGGATAGGTGCTATTTGAAGGAAGAGCATTCCAACCTAATCAAAAAGCTGGTACAGTTGCCTCAAAACAGAAACAGCAAAAATGTCTGTGGTGAAAAGGTGTTATATCTAGCAAAGTGTATTAAGCTAACATTAGCCTTTTTGCGAACTGCATCACAGTGTTGACTCAAAGGACGCTCACCTTGTGGATGTGGATATGCTCCAGTACTCATTTAAGTAATTACTTCTTATAATTCTGTCCTGAGACATTGATAGAATGTTTATGAAATCCAATATAACTTGTATTTCCTCTAGGTATCCTAAAAGTTTGTTTTTATCAATTAATGCTCTTTTGTTGTTGAGTACATGCTTTGTTATTGCATGCCATAATTGAATGCATAAAATAATTTACTCATTTAGAGATCAACTTTTAATTAAAATTGACTTACAAATAAAGAATTCATTCTTCCCATATCAGAATAACAAAGATCTAGGAAAATCATGGGTTTCATCATTTAATATTTTGATTCCTAATTATAATTTGGTTAGGTTTCTGATTTGGAGTTTTATTATTTATTAAATGATTGTCTTACATCATAAGGATTTTGAAAAAATTAGTACTAGAAAAATGTGATTTCAAGCAGCCCTCCTGCTACCAATCAACCATACTTAGCATTTCTCAAACAAGAGTAAATATTTCTGAGTCTCACTAAGTGTGTCTTAGGAGCTAAAGTAATCTCTATAAATTTCCAGATTTTTCAGATTTTTAGAATTATAATCTAAGTGATGTTTGCAATTTTAAAAATCATTTCAATATCCCCTTCATAATTCATGACAGCTATGCAATTTCAGCATCTATATTTGCATTTGTGCTTGTGATCATAGAGAGAGAATACCTTTTCAATGACCTTGGGCTAATGAGAAAAGGACATGAGAGAAGGTTCAAATGATACTTTTATAATAAGTGAAGGTGAAGTGATGTCAGGACACATAATAATATTTAAGAGTTTTTTTTATTGTTTTTAAGAAATTAGAAAAGAGAAACTGATGGGAGAAGTGTATCACATAGAGATCAGTACATAATCTAACATAATGGCTATGTTTATATATTTGTTGCTGGCAACAAATTATTTACAGGAAAATGACTACCTCAAGGATAGCCAATAAATTATAATATTTCCACTTTTTCTTCTATAAACTTGCATATAACATATATGTTTTGGCTTTTAAAGCTGTATACTTTCCTCAGTCCTGAAGAATTTATATGATTTTATATATTTACCTATTTAATTAAGATCAAGATGTTGGTGTTAAAGTTGAACATTTTTGACAATCAGCAATTTTTTAATTGGGTAAAATTATATTCAGGTTTGATAAACACTACAATAATGTACTATACTTATTATATAGAAAATTAAGTGATTCGTGGGAAATAAGGTATTTTCACCATTCAGTGGAGAAATGTCTCTGTACAAGTTTCAGGAAAATAAATTCAAGCTTTCCTGTGTCACACATTGAAGAATGTATAACAGTTATCATAGCAGAGTCACTAGAGAGGAATTTCAACTGACACCAAAAATATTCAATAATCTAATCACTTCAAAATATCACATATATTGGGAGAAATGTTCATACATTCAAATTAAGGCATTGCAGAAAATAAATGAAATATCCATGCTCTTTTTACATAGTCTATGCTTTCTATGTGTGATTTATTTATCTTGCAAAATTAAACTTAGCTAGTCATTTCACATTGATTTAAAGGTAGAAAATTGCACTATGCCTCTTAGTCATAAAAATGATAAATAATTATATTTGGCAGACTTTTAATATTATATTTAAGATTCAAATTTGAAAGCAGATGACAATAAGGGAGAGTAAGAGAAGTGAGTTAGAACACAGCACAAAGGACAGACTTGTAGCACTGACAGTACTCCTTTGCTTTCAGTTTTCCTGAAGTTGAATTATTTATGGGGTGGCCTCGCTTTCCCTACTATCTCTGAAAAACTTTAGTCTCTTATAAGAAGAGCAGAAAGGCAACCAATAGATGCTGAACCCAAACAATGGGGATCGTGCTGTTCTGAATCAAAGTGTTTTAGAACTTCTCCCCCAAGCACAGCAAAGCACAGTAAGTTCATGATGGTCTGAATTTTATCTGCTCTGATCCAGAAATCTGGAAGTGAAAAGGAGCTAAAACAATGTGTGCGAGTATATGTATCTGGAAGGGAATGTCAAAAAAGAATTCTCCAAGATTTATTTAAATTAACATGGCATATTAATTTTTCTAGTCATGGCTGGAAGTGAGAGAATGATCATTCAGGCCATGTGCCAGTTGAAATCCCAGTAGTGAAAATACCTAGAAACTAAGAAAAATTATATGATAAAAATCTGGAGTAAAAACTTATGATATGTAACATTTTATAAAAAAGAGAGCAAACCAAGGTCTATGATTTGGTTAGGCACAATTTAAGAGAAATAAAGTAAAATGTTTTAGAGCATTAGGATGTGTTAACTCACTGTGTTTTTACATTAACAGCAATATCCTCAAGAAGAAGTAAAAAAAAAAACACACACATTAATGACTAAAATGCTTTGCAAATAAGCCTAGAATTAACCATTATTAAATAAAAAGTCATTTTTAAATTAGAGTTCTAAAAATTATTGGGGTAAATTCCTTATTATGACTCTAATAGTTTCCAAAATTATAATCCAAATTTTAGCTTCAAAATTTTATCAAATTGAATTTTATCAAATTCATAGCAGTCATGAATTATGAAGGGGATATTGAAATGATTTTAAAAATTGCAAATATTACTTAGATTATAATTTAAATAACTAGAATTTTGGTCTGTTAACTGTTTTCTTCATAATTCATGGGTCATTAAATAAAACTTAGAATTGATTTTCAGCTCAAATGTATTTTTGGTTACAGTGCAATTTTCTATAAGAGGATTTAATCTACATTTCCATGTATATTTAGAGACTCAGCATTGGGAATTTACATTTCAATATATCTGCAGGAGCAAAATAGAGATTCAGTATAAAATTCCAAATCATTCTTTTTAGTCAAATCATATAATAAAGTCTTTGATGTTTTGAGGACTAGATGCAACATAGCAAGTTCAGTATATAAACCTTTATTTCTATTATCCTCCTCCTCTTCTTTCCTGGATTGTGTGCTTTACTTTATAATCTAATTTGAATAATAATCACGTTTTAATTTCTCATCTTCCACTGAACAGCCTGCATACCCTAACCTTGGTCGTGCTAACTGGCTCTCACCCTGCATTGATTAAGAGTTCCCAGAGATAACAGTGTGTGCAGGAACATGAATATTCTCCCTGTTTCTCAAGTCATTTCTTGTGCATTTCTGCAGTCTGGCAATAACACCCACAATTTGAGTACCGAGGTCTAGTTGTGAACTCTCAAATAGCATATGTATGACCTTCTGGTGAAAAAATAAAAACAGAAAAAATACTATTGATATAATGAATTTTATTTCCAAGGAGAAAAAATGTTTAAGGCAATTTGCTCATTTACTTCAGCTCTTCCTTGATGACAGAGCTATGTGCTTGGCAATCAAATTGGGCAATTATTGGCATATTTAGTACTTAAATCTAATAGAAGTAATGTTGTTATCACTGTTAGAAAACTAGATGAAATTGCAAAACAGTGTGTTTTTGATAAATTGCCACCAAGACTGGCTACAATCAATCCTTTATTTCTATAACCCACTATCATAACCTTGGTTCAGTTACCCATCCTCCCAGTCACTGAAGCAATCCACACACTGGTCTGTCACTCAACTTTTACTTTTCAACCTTGCTCCATTTGTGTTAGTTATCATCCTGTTCTACAAATTCAATCATGTCCTTGTGAGGATCAGAAATCATTTCACATTAGCTATGGAAGAAAGTGCAAACTTCTTAGTTTAAATAAGGAAGTATGCTAGTCTGATTATCCAAGATTATTTCCAAACATCTTAATCCGTCCACAAACCCCACCTCAGGAAATTCAGCCTTCACTGTAGATAGGTGTGATCTTTTGGTATTCTCATTCTTACATATCCAGGCCTATGCTGCTACTCTTAATTTAAGTGTTCTCTTTCTTATTTCAGTTAGTGTAAATATATAACCACTTAACATGACTTTTTACTTTTACTTTTTCCTGGGCAATTACTGAACTGGATTCCCATAGAACATTATGCTTTGCATCAAATGTAGCAGTAGAGTTGGCTTTTTCTAATAGAATCTGAGATCCAAGAAGACAGACTATTTTATTCTCTTATGTTTCCCTTAAATCTCTCTAAATTTGGTTTATGAAAGGGGTTAGTGTTCATTTTTCTCCCCTGACTAGCATGTTGAATCTCTGTAGATCCTAAGAAAATTTTTGTTGTGGACTGATGGCATGAGAATTAGCATAGTTAAAATAAATAATGTTGGTACCTATGCACAAAGGTATACAATACTACCAATTCCTTATTCACATGCTTTGTCTACAGAAATGTTTGTGTGAAAGTTGGAATCCACTGCTACTCTAAAATTATGTTCTTCTTTTTAGTGGATCAGATATAGGGGAAAGAATGGAGCCTTTTAAATCAGAGATATCCCAGTTCAAATTTAAGTTGCTACATACTAGACAGCAGTGCTAAGGAAAATTACCTTATCTCTTTGGAGTCACATAGGCATAATGAAGATCAAAATATTTACCTTTTGAAGATGTTTTTAATGCTAGAATCAGTAAAACGGTGTTAAATGGTAACAGATTGCCAATGTTCCACCATGTTTATCTATAGACAGAGAATAGTTTTCCTGATGGAAGACAGTATTGCCTTGGAACCAACCAGTTGAGTGATTAGCAGGTCATAAGTATAAGAAATGATTTTGAAAGAGGCTCATCCACACCCATGGAAAGCCGATGATTGATTTTGATGATGAGATGATGGGATAATGACTAGGACAGGCAATGCTCTACCAATCATTGTTCATCTGATCTTGTAACCAAGGTACATACTTTAACTTTGGTCAATTTGTGCTTGAGAAATATAGAAAAGTTAGCTGACCCAATAACAATTTGGACTTCAGACACTAAATAACCAACTGAGTGGCTCACCTACCACTGATACGCAAACTACTGGCTACAAAGTGAGCTGAAAGACTACATTAAATTCAGTCACTGTTTACCGGAATTCTAGTAATTTGGCCTTTAGGATGCAAGAATATAGATAGACATGGGTGAGATGTAGCCCTTGTCTTTAAAGAGATTGCATCTACCTATTCCACAAGACGGAAAGTGATGTTTTTGAAAAGAAATTTAAGAGAATGACTATCAGAATGAAAGGAGGGAGAAAGAGAAAGATTTGTTTTCCTTTGAAAGCTACATACCCATACCCCTCCAGTGATTAGGAAGGTTCTGGTTTCTGTATGCATGTCTTGATATTGGTAGATATACCCATTTTTATGGAATTAAGAACAATTTTATGACTGTAGTATAACAGTTTTTTGTTGATTTCCTTTTCTCTCAATATTTCTACTCTTGAACATTCTCTCTTTTTCCTCTCAAAGTAACATATATATGAGATTTTAAAAAGTATATGGAAATGTGTAGTAAGAAAAAGAATGCATGGGTTTTGACATTTTCTTCACTGAAATAAGCTTAACTTTTAATTCTATTTTTCATTATAGGTGAAATACCAGATTCCACTGCACATCAGGAAGATGAGCAGAATTTATGTAATACCCTGGATTCTGGAAAGCTCATTAAACTTAATAAGTAAAGGACAAAAATAATTCATCAGCATTTGATGGTTGGTGGTTTGAGGGATTCTTTGGGTGCTTAGGATGTTGGAAAAGCATATGAGGTACTGAAGAGCATTTCAATATAAACAGTGTTATACCTTAGTGACAGTGTTTTTAAATGTTCCTTCTACAACACCATTCTTTGACGACATAGTCTAAATATATTTAAAGATATTTGAGGGCAATTGTTATTTTGTTTGTAGATAGTGATTGTAAATATTAGACAAGAAATTCTGCATTGAGATTATAAATATGCACCTTAGATGAGCAATGAGACTGTATTTTATAATCCATTTTCTATATAACAAAAAATAGAAAACAACATTCATACCCAAGTGATTTTGTCTACATTTTTCTTTCCTCTATTTTTCAGCTAGTTTAAAAATGCACTGAAGAGAAAATTGGTTATTTCTAAAATGAATCTCAAATCATTATCTGCCTATACTTACCTGAGAGGCAGAATTACAATAGTTATATGCTCTTAAAATACTCTATTTTAAAGCTGACAAAGTAAATACCAAACCAAATATTCAACTAAAATATAGATGCATGAGAAAAAAATACTTTTTAAGGAACTTTTTAATATTCCTCACTGTTTAAGTTCAAATTTCAGCCACTCAAGTTGCAAATAAATTTGACATGTATGTGATGGCACAATAAGCCCCAGTGAATTTTACTACATTTTCTGAGCACAACCATTCAGGTTCTAGGAAATGTTTTTTTATTTTGATTATGCGCACTTGTTTATTTGGAAATACGGTTATTTATCCCACAGCAATATACTATCTATTTTCAAATTCGGTATTTTCAGAACTCACCTCAGCTCAATAAATATGGTTCTTCAGATTTTCACTGAAACAAATATAATTAATATGTAGCCTAGAAAAAATTATAAAGTATGAGAAATTATTTAAATATGTCTAGAAGTCATTATATCTCAAATTTCAATTCTAATAATTTTTAAAACAATGGATAACTTTCCCTCACGCTTTTGAAAATGCAATTCATTTACATTATACCTTAGGTAAAAGAACCCAAAAATGTAACAAATGTTAATAAGAAGTATAAATGGCTATTGAAAGCTGAGGATATTGAGGAAACACACCTATCCAGACTCAGTATGAATATCCAACCAAGTAAGCAAATGTTTCAAAGCCTTTTACTTTATTTATTTACTTTTACTTTATTTATTTAGAGAATTACTTTTTGGGGCATTTATATCCCATACCTCTTTCAAATGGTAAATGTTGAAGATTAAATGTTTTGATTATAATAGAACTTAATTTATCGAAAGGAAACTTCTTGAAATTGTGAAAACTCTTCATGAAGATTTCTGTCCCTATTGACATTAGACTACATCTACAACGGAAAAAATCTTAATGTGTTTAATGAAGACCAACGTGCATTTTCTTTTCTCTTATTTGGAATGTAGTTGATGAGACTGTAGCTACTCTCTGGAATTTGAACTTTCCAAGAATGTAAAGCTTCAACAACTTTTAAAAATATAATAAATTTACTAAGAATACCTTATTTCAAAAACATATTAGAAAACAAAAGCAAAAAAGGAATATACCAGTGTAATTGAATATAAGAAATGGTTACTACATAAAATGAAACATTCTCAGTCATGCTTTATGTGTGCTGTCAATTTTGACATCAAAAGGAGAACATACATTTTTGATTTTGAACAATTAAAAAATTTTCAGACTCAGTAGTGTTTTAATGCCCATCCTCTGTTATTTATTGTTATTTATTTATCTGTTATTTATTGTAGGGAAATATATTTGCAATTTCTATTTGGTTTAACGCTCATTACTGAAACCTCAATTTGTAGTGGTATTATTTCCTAACCTTAGTATCTCAAGAGGCAGAACAAATCTGAAGTATTATTACAATTTAAAAGAAAAATCTCAAGTTTCAAACTACAGGTGGAGAGTTATCATTCTAATAGCAAAAGGTTTGCTTTTAAAAAATGTGTGTGTGTGTGTGTGTGTACATGTATACAACACATGTGAAAAACATAAAGCTTGCAACACAGGAAACATTGGTTAAGGATCCAAATTGGACAATATTATGAAAAGTTGACTCTTATTGGCTAAAAGATTTAGAAAATCACTGCCAAACTGAAAGCTGAAAGCTTGAGACTAACAGTTTATATATATATATATGTATTTAATTTCAAAATTAACTGAAGTAACAGACACAAAAGCATATATTAGAATTTGAGCAAGAATGATACATCACTATACGTGTGTGGGATCTAAAGTTGGAAAGGAAATTTAGGATTTATGCTTTTAGTTGCTTAAGACCAAACAATGTACATTTCAAAGTTCCAAAGGCATATTTGCACAGACATTCTAATTATTAGTTCACTTTATCTCTGCTGGCTCAGTGTGGTTCTCAGCTTTTTAATCACTTCTCCACTGGCACAGCTAATGTGCCGACAAGTTGTCTAGAATTTTAATATTCCTAAATTTAGTGATGTAAGTTGTGATTAAATTGTGAAAACTTGTTTAATGCAAACCCTGATTGAAAAGAATACATGCTTATTTAAGGAAAATGTACAACTTTGCAAAAATTATATAGTGCTATATATAGTCCCACATTTAACAGCTTTACCAACCTGCAAAAAAGTTGGTTCTTGTAGAAAACTGCCAGGCTATGTAGTCTGAAATCTGGAGTCGTAATACCAGAGAGCTGTCAGTCAGCCATCCATCCATCTAATTGGCTTCTTACCATCTTTCCATCATGTTTTTTTTATAACTGGTCGCCTCTGGCTAAAATGCAAATCATGAGGAAGAGCCGTCTAGAAAAAGCTGCTGCTTTCTTAATTATCTGTCAGAGTATGGACCAGTGGACCCAGGGCCGCACTGTAGAGTTATGCTAAGCAGCAAGGCATCATGGGAATTGGAGTGACAGCTCATTTTCCTCCTGTGTTTTCTGTGTTCGAATGACAATGCAGAAATATGGGTTTTCCCACACTTTCTCTGAACACCTGGGCTATTGCTCAGGGGAGCACAAAGCCAAAACTGTCACATTTCCAGACATGGTCTTATTGCTGTCACTATGACAGGATTGTTGACAAATGCCAGCAGTCATCTCGGCATCTTGGGAAATGTCTGCCATGATTGTGTCAACAGCCTGACAGAAATTGTTAATGTTTAAACTTCTTCCACTGACAGAATCCTGTCTTGCTGACAATATTTGTCATATGAAACTCAATCTTTGTCAAACTTGCTTAAAAATTAACACTTTCTCAATTTCTTTTTTTCTAGTTTATTGCCTAGCAGTGCAAAATTTTAGCAATAAGATTTCAATAAGATAATGTAGCACAGTAATTTAGGTCCGCATTCCTGCAAATCCTCTAACCCATTACAGCTCATTATAACCTTGTCCTTTTGACCTTTACTGCCAGAATAATTATGCATTATATATATATATATATATTTAATGTATATAAATACATGTATGCCTAAGGATTCAAACTTATGAATTATTCAGGAGGAACAAAATACTATTTCTCTGTATACAGTGTGGAAAATCAATTAAACTTTGACAATTTTCTGCTTAATGTGAAATCAGTTGCAAATTTGTAGATACCCATTAATTCTTTAAACTTTAATTTTATTATTTAGAACTTCGATTTAGGAAAATCGGTCTGACAGATTAAACAATATTTTTGTAGGAACTCAGCAGGGAATTTTTTTCTGCTTTTTTTCACATATGATTTTGTCAAAACTAGACTATTCTAGGGAAAGCCTTTATTTCCTAATTCTGATAAATCTGTTGGAAAGTATTTATATGGACAGTCCAAAATGTATGGTTTTTAGAAAGGATAATCATCTACAATTCTACAGGTGGGTTTTTCAAAAAATATTTTTGGTGAGACTCAGTGCTTGAATGAATAGAAAGTGGCTAAGTTACAAAATGCTGCATATCTTAGACATAATGTTTAAAAATGCATTTAACAGAATTGCAGTGTCCATCTGTCCTTTACAGAACAATCCTTGTCAAGCTAAGAATGATAAATTGTTAAAAATGATATAACTTGTATTAGTTGTATTAGATAATGTATTATGCACAAAATATGGTATATGTTTACACAAGATGAGACAAATTAAAATAATTTTTATTGGAAAAGGAGTGTCCTGAAAAAATAAAATATGTCTAGTAGAACTATTTACCTGGATTGCTGCTAAATATGATTTCTAATTACTATTTAGGCAGTATATAACCCAAGTACTGAAATGATTAAACTTTTGTAATGTGCTTTAAGTTTCATTGCTGCCATCAGCACTTTTTAACTATATCCTTTTAATTCAAACTTTATCGTAAGCAACTTCAACCATAGAATGTGATGTTTTAGGCCAGGAGCTGGTAACTGCGTAATGTAATCAATCAGATATTATGTTTTTAGATATTTAGGTACGTCAACTCTGGTCACTGAAACCAGTATATGCATTTTCAAAAATGGGTGTAGCTCTGTTCTTTTTTTTTTTTTTTTTTTTTTTTTGACAGACAGAGTGGACAGTGAGAGAGAGAGAGACAGAGAGAAAGGTCTTCCTTTTCCATTGGTTCACCCTCCAATGGCCACCGCAGACGGCGCGCTGCGGCCGGCGCACCACGCTGATCTGAAGCCGGGAGCCAGGTACTTATCCTGGTCTCCCATGGGGTGCAGGGCCCAAGCACTTGGGCCATCCTCCACTGCACTCCCTGGCCATAGCAGAGAGCTGGACTGGAAGAGGGGCAACCGGGACAGAATCTGGCGCCCCAACCGGGACTAGAACCCCGTGTGCCGGCACTGCAAGCAGAGGATTAGCCTAGTGAGCCGCGGTGCCAGCCATTATGAAATTTTATTTCTAAAAGCAGATAGTAGGATGGATTTGACCTGTATAATATATTTTGTTAGTCTTTGTTTTAGAGCATGAAAGAAAAAAATTAAATAATTACTGGTTTCAAATTTCAGCTCTACTACGTATAACGGTGTGATGCTGAGCATACTCAGGCATATTGTTTTATTATCTCAATTATTCTTCAAAATAACCCTTCATGTCTTCCATTCCAGCTCTCTGCTATGGCCCGGGAGGGCAGTGGAGGATGGCCCAAGTGCTTGGGCCCTGCACCCCATGGGAGAGCAGGAGGAAGCACCTGGCTCCTGGCTTCAGATCAGCGCAGTGCCAGCCGTGACGGCCATTTGGGTGGTGAACCAATGGAAGGAAGACCTTTCTCTCTGTCTCTCTCTCTCACTGTCTATAACTCTACCTGTCAAATAAATAAATAAATAAAACCTTCAGGAATATATTAACATCCTCACATTATCAGTGAAATTTGATGGCTAATAGAGATCAAGCCATGTTCCCAGAGTTCCTTTGCTATGAAAAATGAATCTAGGATTCTAACGTGGGCCTATTTGAATTCATAGCTCTCTGTTTTTTTCAATTATGATAAATTACCTGAATTCTGATTTACTTCTGAAATAAAGTGTGGGGCCTACATGACAGGGAGAGAAAAAAAGATGTATGGGGTGGTGGCGACCTTGAATCCAATTTAGTTCTGTTGCTTTCTGCCTGGGAATATTATCAGTGTCTACAGGATGAGGGCTCTGTCACAAGATTGCTCCCCTCCTCACTTTTGGAGGCAATTAGAACCATCTGTCAATTGAGGTTCCTGTGATTGTCTGCTCAGGTTTGATTAGTTGGCTACAGCAGGTCACATATTTGTTGGCTCATTTAAAAAATAGAGAGGAGGAGACACTTAGGGGGAGGAGTATGAGAGGAGGCATGAAGTTTCCCTACGGTTTCCCTACCTTTTCCCTACCTTTTTCCTACAGGAACCCTCCAGGAACCTCTAAGTGTTTAGGTGACTGGAAACTGAACCCAGTTTTCTTTTTTTCCCTATAGAAGCTCTTTATGTAGGCATAATTGATTAAACTATTCTCCATTGGCCAATAATTTAAACTTCAGTCCCTCTTCCCCAGAAGTGGGGCATGGTGAGGTTGAATCTGCAAACCCTCTAATCTTCCCTTGGTCTTTCACAGTTATCATTCCCATTCTCAAGAGATCTAGAAGCTGCCGGTTATCACTCAACTTGTTAGTATACAAAGAGTTATTACTTTGAAGATTCCAAGGATTTAGGGAGCTGTATGGCAGGAAAAAGACCAAATGCATATTTACAATATCACACAATCAGTTGAGGGCCTGAATAAAACAAAAAATAGAAGGGAAAATTTGCTCTTTCTCTGCCTGACTCTCTGTAAACTGACAAAAATCTTCCCCTTCATTAACACTGGAACTTACAGCATAGGCTTTCCCTATTCTTAATCCTTGGGTTTTGGACTGGCATCATGCCATCAGATCTCCTAAGTCACCAGCTTGCAGAAGGCAGATTCTCAAACTTTATAACTGCATGAGGCAATTCTTCATAGCTATTCTACACATGCATATACACACATGCACACACAAGTACATTCCTGGAGAATCTTCAAAAAGTTCATGGAAAATACATTTTATGGAAAGTTAGGCATAGACGTCAATATTTTGAATAAAAAATCAAACAGCTTATAATTATGTAGACTTCCATTTTTTTAACTTTTATTTAATGAATATAAATTTCCATACAGCTTATGGATTACAATGGCTTTCCCCCCATAATGTCCCTCCCACCCACAACCCTCCCCTTTCCCACTCCCTCTCCCCTTCCATTCACATCAAGATTCATTTTCAATTCTATTTATATATAGAAGACCAGTTTAGCATACATTAAGTAAAGATATCAACAGTTTGCTACCACACAGAAACATAAAGTGAAAAATACTGTGTGAGTACTAGTTATAGCATTAAATCTCAATGTACAGCACACCAAGGACAGAGATCCTACATGAGGAGTAAGTGCACAGTGACTCCTGTTGTTGACTTAACAAATTGACACTCTTGTTTATGGCATCAGTAATCACCCTAGGCTCTTGTCATGAGCTGCCAAGGCTGTGGAAGCCCCCTGAGTTCACCGACTCTGATCATATTTAGACAAGGCCATGGTCAAAGTGGAAGTTCTCTCCTCCCTTCAGAGAAAGGTACCTCCTTCTTTGATGACCTGTTCTTTCCACTGGGATCTCACTCACAGAGATCTTTCATTTAGGTTGGTTTTTTTTTTTTTTTTCCCACAGTGTCTTGGCTTTCCATGCCTGAAATACTCTCATGGGCTTTTCAGCCGGATCCGCATGCCTTAAGGGCTGATTCTGAGGCCAGAGTGCTGTTTAGGACATCTGCCATTCTACGGGTCTGCTGTGTATCTCACTTCCCATGTTGGATCATTCTCTCCCTTTTTGATTCTATCAGCTAGTATTTGCAGACACTACTCTTGTTTATGTGATCCCTTTGGGTCCTATCATTACGATCAATTGTGAACAGAAATTGATCACTGGGACTAGTGAGATGGCATTGGTACATGCCACCTTGATGGGATTGAATTGGAATCCCCTGGTATGTTTCTAACTCTACCGTTTGAGGTAAGTCAGCTTAAGCATATCCCGAATTGCACATCTCTTCAATCACTTTTCAGTTAAGTTTCAGCACTTAAGAATAATTGTGTATTGATTACAGAATTCAACCAAAAGTATTAAATAGAACAAACAAAAAAAATACTAAGAGGGATAACATATTAAGTTGTTCATCAACAGTCAGGGTGAGGGTTGATCAAGTCACTGTTTCTCATGGTGTTCATTTCACTTTAACAGGTTTCCTGTTTGGTGCTCTACCGTTTGAGGTAAGTCAGCTTGAGCATGTCCCGAATTGCACATCTCTTCCCTCTCTTATTCCCACTCTTATAGTTAACAGTGATTACTTTTCAGTTAAGTTTCAGCACTTAAGAATAATTGTGTATTGATTACAGTATTCAACCAAAAGTATTAAGTAGAGCAAACAAAAAAATACTAAGAGGGATAGCATATTAAGTTGTTCATCAACAGTCAGGGCTGATCAAGTCACCATTTCTCATAGTGTTCATTTCACTTTAACAGGTTTCCTTTTTGGTGCTCAGTTAGTTGTCACCTATCAGGGAGAATAAATGGTATTTGACTTCCATTTTTTGCACCAACATAAAATTATTTTTAATTCTATTTTCCATGAACTTTTGAAATCCCTTCATATATGTATTACATATTCATCCTGTATATTAGCAAAACCAAAACCAACAAAGAATCTTAATCTAATTTCCTTTTTTAATTTTAAAGATTTATTTATTCATTTATTTATTTGAAAGGCAGACATACAGAGAGGCAGAAGCAGAGAGAGAGAGAGAGAGAGAGGTCTTCCATCCACTTGTCACTTCCCAAATAGGTATATTGGCTGGAGTTGCGCTGACCTGAAGCCTGGAACCAGGAGCTTCTTCCAGGTCTCCCACACGGGCACAGGGGCCCAAGGACTTGGGTCATCTTCTGCTGCTTCCTCAAACCATAGCAGAGAGCTGGATCAGAAGTGGAGCAGCTGATCTTTAACTGGTGCCCATGTGAGATGCCAGCACTGCAGGTGACAGCTTTACCTGCTATGCTCAATGCCGGCCCCAACCAACTTTCTAATCTGACTAAACCTTTCTGCAAGCTGGGCCAAGGGGACTTCTTAATCTCATGAGATTGTGCACCCAGTATCCTCCTCTGGCTCAGTGTGGAAGTTGTAGCATCAATCTGTTGATCAAAAATTGCCAAATCTTGCAAGAAGTACTGGATGAAGAATATACAGAATCAAGACGTACATCTGAAAAAGTCTATGGGTCATCCCTACGTAAGAACTGTTGTGCCATCATGTCATGTTCCTTTGGGCATTAAATATAATGCCATTCAATTAAATTCATAAGTACATGCAGAATATCTATGTTGTTTTAGGCTAAATGCTATATTATGCTCAAAAAACATAAGCCCTGGTCACTGAGATTGGAGTGATACATCTGCAAGCCAAAGAAGACCAAGTATTGCTTACAAAAACCAGAAGCTAGAAGAATCAAAGAATTCACTCCAGTAGAATTTAGAAGACACATGGCCTGACACTTTGATTTCAGACTTTCAACCTCTAAAACGGTGAGAGTATAGGTTTTTTTCAGTTTGTTATTTTAAGCTACCCAATTGGTCAGACTTATAGCGTTCCTAGGAGAGGAAAATTGGAGGTATTAAAGTATAGGAATAATAGCTGTAATTTTAGAGTGAAATGAATATGAATTAAAATATCAACTTCATTACATCCTTTCCTGATGTTTGTTGCCTCATACACACAGTGCGAATCCCTCCTAAGCAGACCATCCTCAGACTTCCAATGAAGAATACAGTGCCAATATTGAATAAATAAATGTCCTATATATGCTCATCATATATTCTATGTCCTGGCTAGACTTAGGCTGGCATCTGAAACTACTGTGGGTGTTTAACAAAATCCTACTTTCTTTCTTCTAGAAGATGTTTAGGAGTATTACCCCAAAACCACAAGGCTGAAGTTAAAAATGGAAATGAATGTTTCTTTTTTCCAACTTGCCATAATTTTTTCAATACAATGAGATATGGAATTGTTCTGCTTAGGAACTTGAACCATTACAGACTGAGATTGAAGACACTTGCATCATGACTATTGGCCTTTCTAAACCCAAGTAATATAGATGCTTGTGAAGATGAGCGAAACCGTGAATGTTGTGGGACTGAAGCCCCTTTTCAGGTACGTGGCAGTACATAGATGGACCTGTGACTTGGAAATCAGTAGTTATCACCCAGATACTCCATAAAATTTTTATTATCTATACAGAATATAAGTGATGAAAAATCCCAAATGCCTAATTTTTATAGGCTAGGCAGTCTTTTACTCAGAGGGGATCAATGAGGTTGTGTTCCCAAAGGCCAGCTGTAGAAACAGAAAATAATCATATGTCCAAATATTCTTTGGTCAGGTAATTTTATCTTTCTTCCAGTTTTTAGATACTCTACAACACACTGAATAAACAATCATTTATTCAAAATTATAAATTTTCAGTTCATTTAAAATATATACATTTGAAGAACAAGCTTACATAAGGTAAGTGGGAGAGAGTTAAACATTTTTTTAAAATAAAAGTCCCTAAAAGAAAAATGTTTAGTAAGCATGATATGTTTTGTGATTCAGGCAAAGTAAAATTCTGAAGGAAATAGCAGAAATGAGCAAGGGAGATTCCAGGCAAAATAAGACAATAAACTTTCTCACAAGCCTCATAGAACAGCCTCATAGATTTATAAAGTATCTGATATTGTACAAAGCAGCGAGTGACCAAAAAGTGGAAAGAAATCACAAAATTATATTTAAAGAATCTGCAGAAGCAAAATGGGGTTTAGATTCCACTTCAACAATGGACATTGATAGCTACCTTACAGGCTATAATGATGTTATGATTAAAAGTGTTGCTGATTATAAGATAGCTGCACGAAGGGTTTGGAAAAGAGAATGGAAAGACTGAATTTACAAGCTGACAAGTGAAGCTTAATAAATTATTATTCAGGTTTTTAGATAATTGGCATCATTTGGGAGTAGGGAGAAAGAGTGAAGTTGGAGAGAGATGAACTTGCTGTGGTAGAATACTTTAACAAATGATCCATTTAGTAGAAGTTTTCATGTTATTTTGCCATTATTCCTAGGTTTTGTATAATATCTTGATGTCCTTTGGGAAAATGTGTCATACAAATGACAAAATGAGGTTAATTATAGTAAATTCAAAACAAAACACTTTTGATGCCAAGCCTCACTTGCTAGGGTTTATTTTAAATAAACCTAGCAATTTTTGATTTATGATGAGACAAACTTTGGCAAAACATTGCATTTCTGAGAAAGCACTACCTTTTTGCTCTTCCAATGTATACTTGAAAGACAATTTAGATGTTTGTTTTTAGTATACTTCTGTTTTTTACCACACAAAGGATTTGATCTGGATTATATGTAATTCTTCAGCAGGTCCTATTTCTAGCCAAGAATAATGATGCCATGAACCTTATTCTAATTATTTGCTTATTGCCAGGTATGCATTTGAATATACTGTGAAAGTCTTAGCTTTGGGGTTAGTTATTCCTTTCCTTCTCCAAACAGGAGAGTTAAACATTTAAAAAACATAATAATTTCATCATTGAATCTTTCCTTGTTACTTTTACTCTCACATAAACTCCTCTAAATTTTCCAGTGATTAGGATTTCGGCTTTCCACCATGACAGAGGAGACCAATAGAGAAATTCCTGACACAATCTTGTCAGCATTCACAAGGATATAGATAATAGGTACAAGCCATGAATCTAATTCTTCATCTTCTTTCAATTTAAGCACTGAGGCAGCAAATCAACCTACCTAACTTTGGGGAAGCTGAAAGTTGTTTGTCCCCTTGAATATACAACTCCTGCTTTTAAGACTCAGAGATCATCATTTGAGGCAAATGGAATGTTTCCAGTTCATCTGGAAACGTTTGTAGAAAAGCATTATATTCAATTCTCACTCCTCCAAATCCTGTAATTTAACATAATTGAAACATTTTTTAATTAATGAAGTTACTGTTTGAGATAAATTATTTTGTGGTTCTGGACTTCACAGGAATAAAAGAGTATTTGACAGTCCCTATAGGCTACTTCTCTACCTCACTGTACAAATAATACTGGAACACCTTTTCAGAACAGATTATAAGGTTATTTTTTTACCTTATTCTAACAGTTTGGCTTCCTTTAGATTCAGTGACCCCACTCCCAGAAAAACACCCTTCAGTAGTCAGGAAGGACTGGAACTCACCACAGAATCTGGAACATAATCAGTATGTAATGGGCAATAAGTTATGGAGAAATCAAAAAACCTGAAGAGAACATTTTGAAGGTTCATTATAATAGGGTGCTAGAAGCAATTCCTTACTTTATAGAAATGTATTTGTTGTTATTGTTGGTGGTGATGTATTTGAATTGGTTTTCCACTTTCAAATTAGTATCAGGAATTTTTTTTCAGAAAAGGGATTATTGTGTGTTCCTCTATGTGCTCTGCTGAGTTTCTAGTAGAGAATCTAAATAAAACTCAGAGAAGATGACCACGGGAACTAGCATTTGAGTGATTTCTATTTGTCAGTTTGACACTGATACAGGGAGTAATAACCAGACATGGGACCTGTTGTGTAAATGACTATAACATTTATTATTTTATACCAATATAGGACTCTTTCCCCTGTTGTTAAAGATGAGAATAATTTAGATAGAAACATAACTTAGATAGAAAATAACAGCTAGATTCTACCATCTGCAATTTCAAATAGCCAAAGACCTTGGAGATATTAAGTACACAAAGTCTCAGTATCTTCTTTAAGTATCTCAATTCCCTGATTTTCAACATTTCTATATTTTGATAATGTTTCAACAGCTTTGTAATGCTAAACCAATAAAGATTTATCTTACCACCACAAATATTCTCTCTCTCTCTCTCTAGAAGTTTTATAAAGAATGGTTAATTTGAATTAGGAGAAGAAATAAAAAGTATGAAAAAAGAACAAAGAAACAAACTAATTAAAATGATGCACATATGTAGTCAAAGATAATACATCTTTAAAAGAATGCCTTTGAATTAAGTTTATCAAAACTGAATTAAGTTTATTAAAACTATCTTCTGCACTTTGACATGAAGGTTTTTGTAGAACACATGTCAGTCTGGCCACTACATTTCAAGAATGACTTTCAAATGTGCAGCAGATGGTAATCAAAGTTGACTGGAGGCTTTTGAAGATATATGTTATGATTAACCAGACATGGACTGCACGATTCAGAAATTAAGTTATGTTGAGGATTCTGCAAGAGGAATCAGATGATAATTTGAAGTGTTAAGATCAGGTGGCAACATGAGCCACTTCCAGAACAGCATGGAATGTGACAAGATGTGTGGTGGGGTGATAGAAGTTGTTACCAAAGTCATGAATGAATGACACTTCCTGACTTCTCATGTTAACCCTGTGGCATATTAACATAAATCTAAAACAGCATAACATGTGAGTATGCATTGTGACAGCTCCCAAATATTCACAGACTTGAAGGGCATTTGCAGCTTCTGAGTGTGTGTGCAGTGGGGAGGAGGATTCATTGAGTGCCACCCGCCTACCATATGGCTGCCAAAATGTCCTTATTGTGATCTGGATGTAAATTAATGACAGGCATCAATCAATCAGTTTTTACAGAACTCTGACAATAATGGTTTGCTCTTAGTTTTTCTATATAAATGTTTTTCCCATGCTGAATGTCCTGCAGCATTAGGAAGAATAAACAGGGTGAGCTACTTGAGAGCTGAAAATAAGTAAAGAATTCTCATTAGCTTAATTCTTGTCTCCAACTTCTGAAACTTCAGTAAAGAAATCTTGACAAAAAGTAATTTGGCTGTTAGTATTATTTTTAATTACATTTCCTTTCCCTGAAATTCAAGGATAAAATGTTCGCAAATTTTCTTCCATACTATTGAGATATCAGAACTTTCTCAATTTTGAGTCCTCCTTCCCCATATCCCAATTGGCTTGTTATGAAATGTGGTTGGGTTCCAACTCCAACCTTCAAAAGCAAACATCTGAATAGTATTCCTGGACATTTACTGAAACCTTCCTGCATAGTATGTACTGACCTTAATGCTTTAATGCAATCCTCACACCAACTTGAAGCATTAAGTATCAGTATTGTTAATCCTAATTTTGCAGAAAAGAAAACTGAAGCACAGAGTTCTGAGACCATACAGTTAGTTAGTAAGTTGCACAGCTGGATTTAACCAGGTCAACACGGTTTCTGGACCCAAGTCTCCCAACTGCTGTGTTTACTTGCAGATACCCTAACGTCTTCTGTCGCCTCCACTTCCCCTAGTTCTTTACTGTTGTGTCAGACTTCCTGACATTATGAGCAAGTGTTAAGGAAATTTGTAAAATTTGTTCAAGAACAAAAGGAAAGAAAGCACATCCTGAACTTGACCCCATAACTTTCCCACATACTTGGCAAGACTTGAGAAAATCATTTTCCTTATTTGAAACCTCATGACTTTTTTCTCTATAAGAGGGGAATTGACTAGACATGTCTGTGGGCACCTATAACTCTAGTAATTTTCATATGAACATAGCTTTTTAAAATAGAGTTAATTATAATATTTTGTCTGTTTCATTTTAATTTTAATTAATTTTAATAGATTCCATATGATTTGTAGATATAAGTCTATGAGCATAAGGGTACTCCATTCTTCCCTCCCTCACTCTTCTACCCTCCTTACTTCTACATTTTTTCATTTATTTTAGTTTTTAAGATTATATATTTTAAATTTACATAGCAATAAAAAGGCTTAATAGTGTTTTACTTGTTAAGCTTATTCGGTGTGGTAATATTTTTAAAATCTTAGTTAGGCCTTAACCATCACATGTTTTCCTCAGAAATGTCTTGAGCACTTGATCATAACAGGTATCATGCCCTTACTTTCATCTCTACACCTGAGCACTTTTGCTTTACAATATTAATCTTCATTGATGGAAGATATGTGTGAATTTCTTTATCACCTATCTCATTAGACTATTTGGCCTATGAGGATGGAGGCAGGGATTTTTTTTTTCACTATTTTATGCTCACTATCAAAGAATTACTTGGTATAGCTATGCATGCATACATTATTTTCCTAATTTATTCAGTATTTACATGATTGTGCTTCATTTCTGGTTTCAGATGATAATAATTACAATTTATTGGTAGTAAATGCTGTATAACCTGTGAAAAAAGCTTAAACTCAGATTCCTAATAGCCATGATAACAACCAAGCTCTTCTCTAAGTCTGAAGTTACAAATCTTTCTAAGATATATGTACAGCTAGATTTGTAAATAGACACTTTTTGGGGGGCTGGCCCAATGGCACAATCGGTTAAGCTGCAGTCTGCATTGCCAGCATCACATATGGGTGCTGGTTTGATTCTCAGCTGCTCCACTTCTGATCCAGTTCTCTGCTAATGTGCCTGGGAAAGCAGCAGAGGATGGCCCAGATGCTTGGGCCCTTGCACCTAGGTGACAGACCCAGAAGAAGCTCCTGGCTCCTGGCTTCAGCCTGGCCTGGCACGTCTGTTGTGGCCTTTTGGGGAGTGAATTAGCATATGGAATCTCTCTCTCTCTCTCTAACTCTGCCTATCAAATAAATAATAAATAAATAGGGGCCAGTGCATTGGCGTAGTGGGTAAAGTCTCTGCCTGTAGTGCCAGTATCCTATATGGATGCGAATTCCAGTCCTGGCAGCTCCATTTCTGATCCAGCTCTCTGCTATGGCCTGGGAAAACAGTAGGGGATGGCCCATGTCCTTGGGCCCCTGCACCCATGAAGGAGACCCAGAAGATGCTCCTGGCTCCTGGCTTTGGATCAGCCCAGCTCTGGTCATTGTGGCCATTTGGGGAGTGAACCAGTGGATGGAAGATCTCTCTCTCTCTCTCTCTCTCTCTCTGTGCTTCTGCCTATCTGTAACTCTATCAAACAAATAAGTAAATATTTAAAAATAAATAAATAAATAAATTGACAAGTTTTTTCTCTCTTTTTTAAAACTCTATGGTACTATTTTTAGTATCTTTATTTTATTATTCATTATGTGGTAGATTTTAAAACAATGGTCTTCACAATACTTCATAGTTCTTCCCAAAAGAAGTAGAATCTGTTTCCTTACTCCTTGAATCTAAGAGATCGTTGAGAATTTTTATGATAAACAGAAACTGGCAATAATTAAATTATACCAGTTCTGTGTCTAGAGAGCATGGAGGTTTACAAATTTCCTCATTGCTTTCCTTGGGGAGTAAGCCCAATCATTTTGTTACTCTCCCATAGAGCTGTCACAAATGTGAATAGGATCATTTGGAATCTACCAGTCCTAGAAAACATGCCAGCTACTTACAGATTTGTGGACAAGACAGGTTAATGTAGGTAAGTCTGGCCAGACCAGAACTGCACAGGAACACCACAGGCTAAATGAGTGGTGTTAATTTCCAGCCACCCTGTTTTGGAGCAATTTTGTGATATTTTTAGTCATTCATTTCAATCCACAAAGCAGAGAACACAAAACTGTTTTTAATTTTGGTTCTGTGTTTTGTAGATTTCCTTTTCTTTGTCTTTATCAGAGTTTATACAAAGTCAGGGGGTCTTTCTCCAAATAGACATTGTCAGTGTGCAACATAACATAGTTTTGTTGTTACATATTTTATAAAACAAAAATAAATTTAAGATTATTTAAAAGGTTCACTTATAATTCAATTTGATTTGTGTGTACATAGTTTTTGTGCCATTTACTTTATATGAATGGAGTAGTTTTTTTGGTTTTGTTTTCTTTCCTCTAAATTTTGCCTTTATTCAGTGTACTTGAGGTTATATGAAATATAACATCAAGGTGTATAAATTGTGATCTTAGCTGGCATCAGGTGCTCTGTGTATATATTTCATCAGATTATTTCAACATTTCAACTTCCCATTGATGAGTGCAGAGTGAACTTAATTTTGTATACCCTTTGAACAAAGGGATTTATTAAATGGTTTTCTTTTGGTTTGGAAGGTATACTTTATGATGTATTAGCACCAAACCTCTAATAGATGAAAAAAATGAATAGACTTAGCAAAGCCATAAATAAAATAAATACATTAAATTCAAATTATGAAAGCGAATGAAAGAATTATCCTTCAATTGTAAACCATATTAATTCTGATGCTTTCTAGTATTACTTTTTTCTTTCTTTTTAAAAATTTATTTTTTAAAGATTTATTTATTTATTTGAAAGGCAGAGTTACAGAGAAACAGAGGCAGAGAGAGAGAGGGAGAGAGGTCTTCCATCTGTTGTTTCACTCCCCAGATGAGAGCAACCGCCAGAGCAAGTGGGGTGGGATCATAGGTGGGATGCCGGGCATGGTGGGAAAAAATCACCGTTTTCCTAAAGTCATAATTATGAAGAGTATGAAGGTTGTCACTGTAAAACTGTACATTTATTCATACATTCCTATAGACTTACTTCTAAGGGTAAAGCTTAAAAACTTGCTAAAGGATCCCAAGTCCCCTTAAGATTGATGATAAAAATACCATCTAAAGTGCCAAAGTGACCAAATGGATAGGATTAATTATCTAGTAATAATTAAAGATAGAATTAAAAAGAAATAAATGCTCCAACATGGAAAGCAGTCCACACAGCAGACTCAAAGAATGACAATTGCTATAAGGAGCACTCTGACCTCAGAATCAGACCTTAAAACATTCTGGTCAGGCTGAAATGCCCACAAGAGCATTTCAGGCATGGAAAGCAAAAAATGTCCTATATGAAGGATCTTGTAGGGTGAGACCCCAGTGAAAAGAAGTAGTCACCAAAGAAGGATGTACTTTCTCTAAAGGGAGGAGAGAACTTCCACTTTGCTTATGGCCTTGTCTAAATACTGACCAGAGTTTGTGGATTCAAAAGGGTCCATAACCTAGGCAGCTCATGTCAAGAGCCTCAGGTGGTCACTGATGCCATACATGAGTGTTAATTGTTAAATTAACAACAAGTGTCACTGTGCACTAACTTCCCATGCAGGACTTTTTAAGGACTTCCTTAAAGAGTTGTATTATAATTAAATCTAAGTGCTCACAAAAGATGTATTATTATTGGATGCTTCTTAAATTAATCAAGTTTCTAAAAAAGAAAAAGTGAATTAACTTCAAGATGCAATGACTCTGAACAGCCCTTGTCTTGACTGTTGAGGAACAGGGGGTTTTTTCATGCAAATTGTTGAACTCTGTACTTAGTATAGAATTGGTCTTCTGTGCATAAAGTTAATGGAAAATGGATTTTAGTGGAGAATGGGACTAGGAATGGGAGAGGGAGGAGGAGGAGGGTGGGAAAGTGGGTTGGAGGGCAGGTATGGAAGGGAAGAACCACTATATTTCTAAAGTTGTACTTACAAAATACATGAAGTTTGTATTCCTTAAATAAAATGCTTAAAATTATTATTATTTATTTCCAGTTTATTTAAAAGAAAGAGACACAGATAGATGCCATCTACTGGGACACTCTACAAATGCCCACCACAGCCAGGGCTGGGCCAGGCCTAAGCCAGCAACCTAGAATTTAAACCTTGTCTCCCACATGGGTAGCATGGATCTTCCTGGTACCTCTGAAATGGGCAATTGGTACACATTATGGGCTGATGCTCACACTAATATGCATTGGTAATGCCATCTGTATTACATAACATTTTTAAATGCAGGTCTCAGCAAGCTCACAGCTTTTCAAATTCTATGACAGATATTTACTCTGACAGCTGACTCCAAGATAAACTCAAGAAAATGACAGGATTTCTATTAATACTTGGATACAGAATTCATAAGGGAACACAGTAGGTCAGGAAGAGACTCCTAAAGTAAGAAAACTTTGAGAATAGTCTCAATCAGTTTGATTTGGTCAAAACTAAAGGAAGAGATTGAAAAAAGAAAAAGAGTTGAATAGAAAAGATTAACACTGACATTGTTAGGAATTTCACGGATGAAGGAATACACTAAAAAATGGTGATTTCATTTGAAACTCAGGAGAGGAGAAGCATCTAGGTGGGAGATGGAGGTGAGGAGCTTAATGGATGAAGTTCAGAGGGACTGAAAGAGTGAATGAGCAGCCACATACAGAGACATGAGGAATTGTTGGCTGGATATGACTTGGCCAGAACTATGTTTAGAACCTGAAAGGCTTTCACTTCCTGCTAATGATATAACAATATTTATTTATTTTTCTCTCAATTTGGATGTGTCAGTTTGTTTGCAGTCATGATTGTGGACAAGTACCTTATCTCATAAGGCTGTCGTGGCATAAGGTAATAAATATAATTGAATATGGAAAATATAAACTGTTAAAAAGATTTTATACTAAATATGGCAAAAATAAGTGTTCAAATTGAAATTTAAGCTCTAAAAATAAAAAAACCCATGGTAGATAGAGTTTCTGCATAAGTGAAGGAAAACAAAATGCAGTCAAATAAGACAGTGACTGCTCTGTCCAGGTGACAGAGCAGACTTCCCAGCTCTCCGTACAGAAGACCTTGCCAAGTACATGTGTTCAAGTACTGAGCATTACATTTTTGTTTATGTTCCTGAATTTTGTGAATTATTTCCTCAAACCACCAATCATAAAAACAGACACTACAGAGATAGATGCTTTCATTAAAAAATAATTAAAATCTGTTTATTGCTCTAGGCATCTTTTACATTGCAATTCTCTCTCTCACTTTGGTGGTTCATATGTAGTGGTTGCTCCATTAAGACTGTGACTTAAAATAATGATGAACCTGATGGAGGGGAAAGAAGCTACCCTGATATGACTCTAGTATTTGATGCTATACTGAATGACAGCATACTTTTGTTTAGTGCTTGGTGATGACTGGCATATTCAACAGTGGCTGTGGCATTACTTCGAAGTTGGTTATAAGCATTGTTTCTAATTTAATTTTTTTACTTTTCTACTTTAGAGGTAGAAAGGTATATAAGAGAAAGAAAGAGCTCCTATCTTCTGGTTCATTCCTCAAATTCCCTTGAAGGCTGGGAATGGGACAGATTGAAGCTAGAACTCATTTGAAGGTCTCACACATGGGTGGGCAAAATTCAGCTACTTGAACCATCACTGCTGCCTCCTAGCAGCAAGTTAGAGCCAAGAGCCAGAGCCAGGCCTTGAACCCAGAGACTCTAAAACGTGAGTATCTTAACACTAGAACAAACATTATCTCTACTTTAAAGTATAAAAAATATTTGCCCCATTATCTCTACTTTAAAGAAAAACATCAGCCATAGATAACTTAGTAAAGGCCATGCAAGAGGTAAATTGGAATGTGTAACTCACTGAAATTGCACCATTGCACCTAGGATCTAGATTGCCAGATGGGAAGTCTAGATTCCCTTGGAATTCTTTGTGCTCATATGATCTTTAAGGTTTCTCTCTGGATACAGAATATTCTCACATATGAATTAATTCACTGTATATCCTGAAGTTTAATCTTGAGCTTTGTGGAGGAACCAATCTTGGCTGCTCCACTTTTGTTACAGCTCCCTGCTAATGTGCTTGGGAAGTAGCAGAGGATGACCCAAGAGCTTGGCCCCTGCACCCACCTGGGAGACCTGGAAGAAACTTCTGGCTCTTAGCTTCAGGTTGGTCCAGTCTCAGCCATTGTGGCCATTTGGGGAGTGAACCAGAGGATCGAAGATCTGCCTCTCTCTCTCTCTGTAACTCTTTCAATAAGTAAATAAATAAATATTTTATAAAATATAAAATGATATTATCTTTATTCCTCCCTAATGTATGTAAAGTAGGATAACTATTGTGTTCTCTAAACGATATAGAATCAGGCATATCTGTTTGGTAACCTTCATTGCTTTGAATATTTCTGTTTTTCTCCATGTATGCACACTTCAAATACTTAATTTTGCCAATTCTCTCCACCTTTCTATAGTATGTATCTACAATGAATCTATACAATAATTGATTATCACAAATATTCCTTCATTTAAAGAATTTCATATCTTAGAAAAAGCTAAATATTGCCCATCTATCTTGATATTATTGCATAGTCCCTTAGTACTTTATACAGATTGAGGGCTTTCTTAAAAGTCCTGAGATAATGAATATTATGAAACAATTATGCATGGATTTCAAAATAGTTTTGCACTAAAACATCTTTAATTCCATTTCCTACATTTTGAAATCCTTTATGTATAATTTCTACATTTTACCCACTTACACCTTATTCATGTATACCATATTAGCAAAATTGCGTATAAAAATTTGCCTTTTGATTTCTTATCTTACCTTCTCCATTTCTTTTCTTTTTAAAAAAAAGATTTATTTATTTATTTGAAAGGCAGACATACAAAGAGGCAGAGGGAAAGAAACAGAGAGAGAGAGAGAGAGATCTTCCATCTGTTAGATCACTCCCCAAATGGCCGCATCTGCCGGAGCTGCACCGATCTGAACCAGGAGCCAGGAGTTTCTTCTGGGTCTCCCACGTGGGTGCAGGGGTCCAAGGAATTGGGCCATGTTCTGCTGCTTTTCCAGGCTGTAGCAGAGAGCTGTATCAGAAGTGGAGCAGCCGGGCTTGAACCGGCACCCATATAGGATGCTGGTGCTGCAGACCAGGGCTTTAACCTGCTGAGCCACAGCACCAGCTCCCATTTTCTTTTCATCTTCCCTTTCCTTCTCTGCTTCTCATTCCCTGTGGGTTTCTGAAAATAGGAAATGGTGTATTCTGATGAGAAAATGTTCTTTAAAGTACAATATTTTCAGATAAATCATAAGCAGTTCAATTAATTTTTTAAGATTTATTTGTCTATTTGAAAGTCAGAATTACACAGAAAGAGAAGGAGAGGCAGAGAGAGAGAGAGGTCTTCCATCCACTGGTTCACTCCCCAGTTGGCTACAACAGCTGGAGCTTCGCCGATCGGTAGCCAGTCTCCAGGAGTTTCTTCCAGGTCTCCCAGGTGGGTGCAGGGGCCCAAGGACTTGGCCCATCTTCCACTGCTTTCCCAGGTCACAGCAGAGAGCTGGATCTTGAGTGGAGCAGCTGGGACTTGAACTGCACCCATATGGGATGCCAACACTGCAGGCAGAGGCTTTACCTGCTATACCACAATGCCAGCGCCTTGCAGTTTAATTAATTGAACTGATAACTTCTTGAAAAATGGAAAGTTTAAAGGACAGTGAAGTTACCCTGTGTCCAGAATTTCAAAATTTCAAATAAAAAAAGACAAAAACCTACTTCTGTTCAGACACTCCTAAATTTTCAAAGGGCTAATTATTCCTAACACATGACCTATACCATTTCCAAGTATCCAAGTGTTTTCTCATGCTGTTTCCTCTCTATAGAATACCTTCATTCTGCATTTTTGCTTGGCAAAAGTCCAATAAAAGTTTATTTACACAAGCAAGGTCTAACACATGGTTCATAGCTTGCCAACTTGTTTTATATTTTATTTTATTTTATTTTTTTATTTTTTTTACCTTTGAATTTTTTTTTAAACTTTTATTTAACGAATATAAATTTCCAAAGTATGACTTATGGATTACAATGGCTTCCCCCCCATAACGTCCCTCCCACCCACAACCCTCCCCTTTCCCACTCCCTCTCCCCTTCCATTCACATCAAGATTCATTTTCGATTATCTTAATATACAGAAGATCATCTTAGTATACATTAAGTATGGATTTCAACAGTTTGCTCCCACACAGAAACATAAAGTGAAAAATAATAGATGAATTTTTTTTTAAATGATGATGAAATCAGAGCAGACCTATTGTCATGTTTAATCCCAGTGAGAGTCAAGTTGGGAATTGATAATTTCTTTTTTTTTTTTTTTACAGAGGATCAGTTTAGTATGCATTAAGTAAGGATTTCAACAGTTTGCACCCCCATAGAAACACAAAGTGAAATATATTGTTTGAGTACTCGTTATAGCATTAAATCTCAATGCACAGCACATTAAGGACAGAGATCCTACATGAGGAGTAAGTGCACAGTGACTCCTGTTGTTGACTTTACCAATTGACACTCCTGTCTATGGCATCAGTAATCTCCCCATGCTCCAGTCATGAGTTTCCAAGGCTATGGAAGCCCTCTGAGTTCTCCAACTCTTATCTTGTTTATATTTTATTGTATTTATTATTATTATTTTTAATATTTTATGTATTTATTTGTGAGCTTGAGTTACAGACAAAGAGAGGAAGAGACAGAGGGAAAGGCCTTCCATCTGGTGGTTCATTCCCCAAATGGCTACAACAGCTACAGCTGAGACAATCCGAAAGCAAGAGCCAGGATCTTCTTCTGGGTTTCCCACATGGGTACAAGGACCCAAGCACCTGGGCAACTTGGCTTCCCCAAGCAATAATTAGAAAGCAGATCAAAAGAGGAGCAATGGGACACAAACCAGTACCCACATGGGATGCTGGCACTGCAGGTGGAGATTTAGCCTACTATGCCACAGTGCCAGCCCTTGTATTTATTATTTTTTAAAGATTCACTTATTTATTTGAGGTGCAATGAGAGAAACAGGGTGACACTGAGAGAGAAAGAGATCTTCAATCTGCCGGTTCACTCCCCAAATGGCCACAATGGCCAAGGCAGGACCAGGTTGAAGCCATGTGTCTGGAACTCCATCCAGGTTTCCTATGTGGGTGTCAGGAGCCCAAGCAGTTGACTCATCCGCTGTGGCTTTCCCAGGCACATTATCAGGCACACTGAATCAGAGCCCAGCAGCAGGGACTCAAACTGGAGCTCTGAATACGGGATGCTTGGTGTGGTAGGTGGCGGTAAACTGCTGCTCCACAGTGCAAGCCCCTGACAATTTTTTTAATAGTTTTTTTTTTTTTCATTTGGTCTTCAAAATGCAAAGTGATTGTTGCCTTGATATATGTTGCAGTGGAAACTCCTTGCCTATCAGCAAAACTGGACTTTTTTGATAAGTGACCTAAAAGAGTTCATTGAAGAGAATATTCACTAGACATAATTATTGCTCTCATCATTACTGCTGGACTGAATCAAAGGACCTGGAAAGTCAGGACATTATTGCTTAGAGAAGCTCTGGATGGTGGAATTACAAGGACTTCATCTGAGTGCTTCCATATGTATGAAATGAATGTGTTTATAATTATCAATTACCATAGGGTGAGCTCAAAGGAGATAGAATTTTATGGAATGTAGTATTCTTATACTTTATGAGTGTTTACTTTCTTTCTAATTTTACTCCCTTGTTATATATATTATTGAGGAGTTTTGTGCATGTCATTGAGGAGTTTAATTTTTTGCGTGAGCTGTGTATTAGCTACAGAGTTTCTATGTAGTGAGCAGTCTCAATTTTTGTGTGTTGGGATTTCCAGGGCTAAACATATACAACATCTATATTTAAGTGGTTTTCCACTAATTGAAGAAAGTCTTACCACAGTTTGTATGATAATTCCTCATTTCCTAAAATTGTATATAAATATATATTAGATAACAATATTTTAATAATAATGCATCATAACAATGTTCTTGTCATGTAAATGTTGAGTGAAGTCATCTTCATACAGCCTTAGTCTCTTTGTTGTGAATTGTAAAGGTTCATTTATGTTTAGGTATGTTAACATTTTGGCATTCATTACAAACGAAATATC
Source organism: Oryctolagus cuniculus (assembly GCF_964237555.1). Taxonomy (NCBI): domain Eukaryota; kingdom Metazoa; phylum Chordata; class Mammalia; order Lagomorpha; family Leporidae; genus Oryctolagus; species Oryctolagus cuniculus. The sequence goes on from NC_091436.1 coordinate 120,214,105, forward strand.
AAGTTTTTCTCTTTTATTTTAATGTAGTGTTACTTTTGTTTGATGGAATTTATGCATTGAAAATACAACCACATTTCTGTTGTAGTCTTTTGAGTTTTAAAAAATTAGTTTTTTTAATGTTTTTTATTTTTAAAATGTATTTATGTATTTGTTTATTTTTTAATTTTTTAAGGTAAGCAAATTTCAAGTATTTCATATATAAAAATTTAGGAACATAGTGATACTTCCCACCCTACTTTCCCTCCCACCCATGATCTTCCTCCTCCTTCCTCTCTTATTCCCTCTCTTAATATTTACAATGACTTTAAACAAATAATTTTTTGCATAAGGAATTTTGTACTACTACTTGAAAGTTTTCACCTACAGAGAATGCCTGAACCACTTTATCTTCATCCTGTCCCTGCCACTTATCTTTCAAAATCTATAATAAATCTCATCCGGTATTCTCAAATGAAAATAATTATTCCTTTTCTTAAAATCTCATACTTTTTTCTATGCTTTTCTAAACATGTTTATTACACCATGAAGTGGTTATTTGATTTTCCATCTACACTTTTGCATATAAAAAGAAAAAGAATTCTCATTTATTTCTGTACCCCAATATTTAACACATTCCTTAAGCCATAGTGGGGGCCGGCACCGCAGCTCACTTGGCTAATCCTCCACCTGCGGTGCTGGCATCCCGGTTGGGGCGCCGGATTCTGTCCCGGTTGCTCCTCTTCCAGTCCAGCTCTCTGCTGTGGCCCAGAAAGGCAGTGGAGGATGGCCCAAGTGCTTGGGCCCTGAACCTGCATGGGAGACCAGGAAGAAGCACCTGGCTCCTGGCTTCGGATCGGCGCAGCGCACCGGCCTTAGTGGCCATTTTGGGGGTGAACCAATGGAAAAGGAAGACCTTTCTCTCTATCTCTCTCTCTCACTCACTGTCTAATTCTGTCTGTCAAAAAAAAAATCGTAGTGGGAGTTTTACACGTTGACTGCATGAAAGAATTAATGTTCAAATCAAGGTGAAACAATTAAATTATGTCGGGTGCTCTATCATATACAGCTGTAATAACTGTACAGTTTTATAGATCATTGCATCCCACAGTAAAGATATTTTAAGTGATTTGGGGGCAGAAATCATGTCATTTATTTGTTGGTTTTTGCATAAAACACCACCAAAGCAATTCTGGAGTTTGGATTAAGCATAAAACTATGGGACAGTGACACCTAATGGGATGAAGATCAAACTATTCAAAAAATGATTTCTTTTAAAATTTTATTTTAAAGGAAGAGAAAAAAAAGAGATACTGACAGAGAGAACTCTGACACATTGATTCCTTCTCCAAATGCCCAGGAACCAGGAACTTAATCTAGGTCTCACAGGTGGGTGGCAGAGACCGAACCACTTGAGCCATCAACACTGCCTTCCAGGATGTGTTTTAGCAGGAAGCTGCACTAGGGAGTAGAGCCAGAATCAAACTCAAGCATTCCAAAATGATATGAGGGTCTGTGAACCGGCTTAAACATTAGACCAAATGCCTGCTTCCAACTGTTTTGAATCCCAATTGTTAAAAAAAATGGTGACAAGAATGATAAATTAGTCCTCAGACAAAAGGACCATATTCACTTTCAACTCTCTGGCTCCTAAAATGTGGTTTATGTACAACCATTTTTTATAAAGATTTATTTATTTATTTGAAAGTCAGAGTTATACAGAGAGGAGAGGCAGAGAGAGAGAGAGAGAGAGAGGTCTTCCATCTGATGGAAAGATATAAAAACAGGATGTTGGGGGCCAAAAATACTATGAGCTCTAGAAATTGATATATGATTTTCCATGGGGCTTTCTTGAAGTGATATTTCAACAGAATTGAAAGACGTGATCATGGAGCTCTTCTGAAATTCCTCCCAGTGAGGAATTCCTGGGAGTCAAGGGCTGCTAGAAAACAGTGGCCTAGAAAGAGAGTTACAGTGAAGAGGTTGAGACGAACTGTTTTGAGAAAGTACCCTGGCATTTTTTTTAAGGAGTTATTTATTTATTTAAAAGCCAAAATTATACAGAGAGAAGAAAAGGCAGAGAGAGAGGTCTTCCATCTGCTGGTCACTCCCCAGATGGCCACAATGGTAGGAGCTGCGCTGATCTGAAGCCAGGAGCCAGGAGCTTCTGGTTCTCCCACGTGGCTGCATGGGCCCAAGCACTTGGGCCATCTTCCACTGCTTTCCCAGGTCATAGCAGAGAGCTGGATTGGAAGAGGAGCAGCTAGGACTAGAACTGGGCACCCATATAGAATGCAGGCGCTACGCCACAGCACTGGCCCGTTTTACTAATCTTAAACATAGTTATTGATTGGTTTCAACATATTGTATGTTCAATGGGTGTTGTATTTTTATACTAATAAATATTTACCGTTTTATAATCAAATGCAAAAATTGGAAAACTGCATCTTTACACAGATTTTTAAGTAGGAAGTAGAAATTCTTATAGGAAGTGTTTGAGAGATTTTTCTAATTTGAAAGAGTGAGGGAGTGGGGGAGCTAGAGAGAGAGGGAGAGAGTGAGAGCACTTCAATTCATTGATTCACTCTCCAAATGTCCACAATGGCTGGGGCTGGACTGGGCCAAAGCCAGGGCCTGGGAACTCTCGTGTGAATAGCAGGGAGTCAATTTGATCAACCAGCTGGTGTCTCCTAGGACCCACACTAGCAGAAGCTACAATTGGGAACCAGATGCAGAACATGAACCCAGGCACTCTAATATGGAACATGGAGATCCAACCAGTGTCTTTACTGCTAGGCCAAATATCTACTTTGAATTTGAGATCCTCACACAGGTACATCCAGAACAAACAAAAATGAGAAGCCATTAAATACAAAATATATGATTAATAAAAAACTTGAGCTTCCCAATCAAGCAGAGGTCTAGAAATAATCAGGTTTATCCTACAAGTTTGGCAAATTTTTTCCTAAATTTTAATCTAACAAAGTCCACATATCTTGCTCTAAAATCCCATACAGAACACTCAGAGTTGAATGATGAATGATTTTTAATAGCCACAAACTTCAAAAACTCAACATTATTTCAACATTAAAACGGGTAAACAAATAGTAGTGTATTTATACATATAAGAGTTTGATTGAACAACTTAGTGCTATTCATAGTCATATGATGGGATCTCATAAACATGTTAGATGAAAAGAAATCATACTCTAAGTATCGTATAATGTATGATTCTTCAATTATGAAATTATAAAGCCACAAAGCTAATATGTATCAATTACAGTCAAGTAGTGGTTAGTTTTTGTAGAAGCAGATAGGGTATGTCTCGGATGCAAATATTGCCTATTTTTGATGTTGTTAGATGGGGTACATTTATCAAGGTGCACATACAGGATTTATTAACTTTTCTATTCTCAATATTACAAAAGCAACAACAAAATCTATTTATTAGCTGTAAGATAAAATAGATTTATCTCATATCCCTTCATACACATAGCCTTCCTTGAGCCCTCTACCTGTTATATTTTGTAGACAGGCAGATGCTCATTTTACTCTTGTCACATGAAATAAACATCCTTTCTTACAGCAACTTCAAGCTCATATTATTATAAATAGGTGGGTCTGAATTCATTACTGTCAATAATTCAATTCATTCTCACTTTTCTCCCTCTCATTCCAGCTCTCTCTAGCTTCTCTCTATATATATCTCTGTCTCTTTCATCTCTCTTTCTCTCTCTCTCACACACACACACAATATAACATAACATTTTTAGTATTCAAAATTTAAAAAAGGAAAATAATTTTTTCTTAATGCCCTTTATAAACTTTAGTCATCGCATGCATATGAAAAAAGTGGTATAACTCTTTCATGCTTAATTTAAGAAGAAAATCTGTAAGTGATTTTAGAATAAAACTTTTGCTGATATGATAAGATTGCATTAATGCCAACCTAAAAAGTTCTTTCTTAAATCCCAGGTAAATCCAAGAGGGGAATATGTGAATACTATAAGCAGAAAGGATAATGGGGCAAGTCTGGAAAGAGGGTTTAGCATTGACAGATGATTTTGTGCCTACATAATTATTCTAATGCCATTCAATTTTCATTCAGGGTGAAGATTTGGGTCAGTTGCTCATTAATCCAATCTGGCTTTCACTTGTAGACTACTATTATTAACTCTTTTATTCAAATGTTATTCAAATGAGTTTCTCTATTAAAAGAAATGAACTGATGCAGGCAAAACATATTGTTAGTAAATCCTCCCCAGTTTGGCAACACATTAATGATAGATCTGGCATTCACAGTGTCAAAAACTCTATCGGCATCTGTTACAACAGAATTAAGATAAAATGAGCGAAATGAAAACAAGTGGAGGCGGGGAGGGAAAAGTGCTATGAAATATTTGAAATGCATTGTGGATGCTTTGTCCTTAAAAACTATCTCAGCTTTCATCACATTGATCAAGAACTTTGTACCATTTCCTGGAGTAACTTTCCTGCAGAAATACAGAGGAGTAAACTAAAATTTGTGTGGTGAAACTGGGGGACAGACAGGTGATCTCATCCTTATGCGTGAGAAAATTGTCCTTGAAAGACCTCTAGTGTTTTTCATTTTTAAATTATTTTTAAAGATTTATTTGCTTACTTGAAAGGCATAGTTATAGAAAAGAAAGGGAAAAGGAAAGGGAGAGGGAGAGGGAGAAGGAGTGGGCGAGAAGGAGAGAGAGGGAGAGAGAAAGAGAGAATTTTCCATCCACCAGTTTACTCCACAAATGACCACAAAATCCAGGGCTGAATTAGGCCAAAGCCAAAAGCCTGGAACTCCATTCAAGTCTCCCACATAGGGAACATGGGCCCAAACCATTTGGATCATCATCTACTGTTTTCCCAGGCACATTAGCAGAGCAGTCAGGACTTGAACAGGCGCTTGTACTGGATGACAGTGTTGTAGGTGGCAGTTTAATCTGTAATACCATAAAAGCAATCCCTGAACTCCTAGGTTTATGACTATTCTGCCTCCATTTATATGTGTTTACGTGTGGGGAGCAACCAGACTAGACTAAGTTACTGGAATTAAGACTTATTCTATGCATCTGCTCTCCCACAGTATGGCGCTGGGAGAGAAGTAAACAGCTTCCGCACAGCTGCCTCCAGTTCAACCAATTAACTGTAGGACTTGCTCCTGATTGGAGAGCAGCGTACTCGGCGTGTGGGCAGCCGAGTTGGGATTGGCGGAGGAGGACTATAAAGGAGGAGAGAGACGGCATGCACCGGGAACATCTATGGGGAACATCTAAGGGAACCCGTGCAGCCCCCGAGAAAGCCGGCCGGCGGTGTGCCGCTCCCCTGCGGAAGTGGGGAATGCTGCCAGGGGGAACTGCCCTTCCACGGAGGTGGAAGGGATAGTAGCCAACCCGGGAAGAACCAGCAGCAAACCCGGGGAGGGCCGAGCAGACAGAAAGAACAGCGCAGGGTCCTGTGTCGTTCCTCCACGAAGAGGGGGAGCGACATTTACGAAAAGATTTATTTATATATTTGAAAAGCAAAGCAGTGAGAGGGAAGGAGGGAGGAAAGAAGAGAGAGAGAGAGAGAGGGAGAGAGAGAGAGAATGTCACATGTGCTGTTTCACTCTCCAAATGCAAGTAATAACCAGGTCTGGGCCAGCCCAAAGTCAGGAGCCAGGACTTCCCTCTGGATCTCCCAGGGAGCCCAAGCACTTGGGGCATCTTCCACTGCTTTCCTGGGCAAATTAGCAAGGATAGGATGAGAAGCAAAATATCCAGGGCTGGAATCTGTGCCCCAATATTGGATACCAGCATAACCAGCAGCAGTATAAGCTGCTGCACCACAATCATCCCTTATTTATATCTCTTTCACCAAACATGTGTTGTCCTTCTCTGTGCCTAGATGTCCATCCAACAGCTTCCAAGGGTCCTCACCCAGATCCTCATCTGGACATTAAGTAAGCTCCACCTCTGCTCTGAATCCCATTTCAGAAAAGCCTTACTCTTTAAGATAATGCACTTATCAGACAATCTGACTTCTTTAAACAATCCATTAACAACTCATCCCAGTTAAAAAGCAAATAAAGATTAATGGTAATGAATATGGACTCCTGCTACTACTGGTGGAACCTTGAGGAAATCAGTTTTCCATTTTTTCCTCTTCTGTAAAATGGATGACAAAAATGGTAGCTACTTAGAGAGTTTTGCAAGAAACCAAGATAGGGGCCAGCACTGTGGCATGGCGGATGAAACCGGTGCTGGCTGTGCCAGCATCCCACATGGGTTCTGGTTCGAGTCCTGGCTGCTTCACTTCTGATCCAGCTCTCTGCTGTGGCCTGGGAAAGCAGTGGATGATGGCCTGTGTTCTTGGGCCCTGCACCCATATAGGAGACCTGGAAGAAGCTCCTGGCTCCTGGCTCCAGATCAGCTCAGCTCTGTTTGTTGCAGTCACTTGGGGAGTGAACCAGAGGATGGAAGACCTCTCTCCTCTCTCTGCCTCTTCCTCTCTGTAACTCTGCCTTTCAAATAAATAAATAAATAAATAAATCTTTTTTTAGAAAAAGAAACCAAAATAATTAAAATATGCAAATTGGTTAGTATGGTGTCTGGCACTTATGAAGCAATATTGATTATCAACTGCTATTATTATTTATTAAAAATCTCTAAGAAAATTTGTTTTTTTTTTTTTTTTTTTTTTGATAGGCAGAGTGGACAGTGAGAGAGAGAGACAGAGAGAAAGGTCTTCCTTTGCCGTTGGTTCACCCTCCAATGGCCGCCGCTGCAGCCGGCGCACCGCGCTGATCCGATGGCAGGAGCCAGGATCCAGGTGCTTTTCCTGGTCTCCCATGGGGTGCAGGGCCCAAGCACCTGGGCCATCCTCCACTGCACTCCCTGGCCATAGCAGAGAGCTGGCCTGGAAGAGGGGCAACCGGGACAGAATCCGGTGCCCCGACCGGGACTAGAACCCGGTGTGCCGGCACCGCAAGGTGGAGGATTAGCCTATTGAGCCACGGCGCCGGCTCAAGAAAATTTGTTTTTAAGAGGGATTCTTGCAAATCCCAACTATCTAAATCAAAAAGGGACTTGCTAATTGAGAAAATGCCAGGGAGCTTATGAGGCACTTAGAGAGAAAAATGTAGACACGTATTTTAAGACATCTCAGGATATGTCTTCTTGTTCACACATGGCACCTGCTGTGTTACAAGGTAACTGTAGCCCAGCAAAATCCAATTGTGTGACTAAGAACAAAGATTTAATAGGAGAAGGTAGTCGAATTTTTAGTGATAGAGATAGTATGTGTGTACAAAGGATCTGGAACACAGAACTGAATTGCTAGTTCCACTTCAACACACTATCAGCATCTGTATTTCACACTCAGTGTTTCACAAAAGTCCAGTGTGACATATTCTATCCACATTTTGTGACTGGGCTACTCGACATGGGTATGGCTTTTCACGAGTAAATACTACTGAATACCCATCTCTCTAGAACTGACACCAAGCCCGGATTGTTTCAGATGGAGAAATTTGTAAATTCCATACTAACAAGGGGCATTTGTTTATGTTTCCTACTCAGTCAGTAACACGCTTCCTCCTTTCTGCCACCAGTTAAAAACTGTTCACATTGGAGGCATCAGGGAGCTGACGTTTGCCTCAGTGATTAATATGCCACTAGGAAGGCCCACATTTCATATCAGAGTACCTGGGTTTGAGTCTCAGCTCCACTGTGATTCCAGCGTCCTGCTAATGTGCACTCTGTGAGGCAGAAGTGACGACCAGGACACCAGACTGAGTTCCTATCTCCTGTTTTTGGCCTCACTCAGCTCTGGCTGTTGCAGGCATTTGTGGTCCAGCGGATAGGTGATCTCTCTCTCAATCTGTCTCTGTTGTGTTGCCTTTCAAATAAATAACAACAAATAAATTTAAAAATGTTCTAAAAACCTCAGATAAACTCACTTCTGCTTCAGAAAATATTTCTATATATTCCCTCAACATTCCCTGTCCCTTCTGAGTATTCTCAAAATCTGAGTTCCCACTTCTATCAAAACATCTACCATGCTTCATTAAAGTCTTGATGTTTTCTCTTTTCTGTTTCTTGCACCAAATTATAGTCTCTTTAGGCAGGTGTCTCAGGGACTGGCTTGTGGTGCAATGGGTTAAGCTGATACCTGCAATGCTTGTATCCCATCTGGGTGCTGGTTCAAGTCCTGGCTAATCTACCTACAATACAGCTCCCTGGTAATGTGCCTGGCAAAGCAGCAAAAGATGGCCTAAGTGGTTGGGCCCCTGTACCAACACAGGAGACTGTATGAAGTTCTGGGCTCCAGGTTTGGCCTGGTCCAGCTCCAGTCATTGTGGCCATTTGGGGACTGAACCAACAGATGGAAGATCTCTCTCTCTCTTTCCCAATCTAACTCTGCTTTTCAAAAATAATCATCTATAAGAAAAACAGATTTTCTCTACTTAGCCTTTCTAGTTCCAGCTTGGATTCAGGCTCCAAAAGGTGCCATGAAGGCTCCATAGTAAGAGCATCTTTCTGCCAATGTATGCTGGAAGGACTGGTGTGACCCCCTTGGCTGCTGTCTGCGTGGGGCTGGTGTCCTCCTGTGCTGTTTGTATAAATAAACCTGAGGTGGGGGATGGGACAGGGGAGCACGATGTCTTTATTTGTGTCTCTGTTACAATATTGTAGTTCAATACCTGCCCATAACATATACTGAAATGAACCCAGGAGGTGCATACTGAGAATGAAACTGTCAGTTTTCAAATCATTCCCAGTGAGGTGTCTGCTTTGCTCCCTTTCTCCCATCGAAGTGCACCTCTGGGATATTTTTCTCACAGCTAGATTCAGTGACTCTGTCATTTGAAAAACCTCCTCCTCTTCTTCCTCCCTGTGTCCCTAAGCCATGGCAAGCAACTGTGGATATTGTCCCTGTGGATATGGTTATTAGAGAGGTGGCCCCTTGCCAAGTAAGATATAGGCAACACCCCAGGAAGGACAAACTGCTTCTGCTGTTGCTTCTTTTTTAAAGATGTATTTCTTTATTTGAAAGGCTGTGTTACAAAGAGATAAAGAGAGAGAGAGAGAGATAAAAGAGAGAGAGAGAGAGAGAGAGCGTGCGAGCGAGGTCATTCATAAGCTGGTTCACTCCTCAAATGGCCACATTGGCAAGGGCTGGGCCAGGCCGAAGCCAGGAGCCAGGGGCCAGGAACTTAATCCGGGTCTCCCATGTGAGTACAGGGGCCCAACCACTGTTTCCCCAGTCTTATAAACTGGCAGTTGGATTGAAAGTGGAGCAGCCAGGACTTGAGAACCAGTGTCCATATGGGATGCCAGCACTGTAGGTTGTGGTTTAAACTGCTGTATCACGGTACAGGCCCTAGGACAAACTTCTTCCTTGATAACACCTCTGTTCATGGTGGTCCATCCCCACACTTAAGGCCAATGCTCTTGTCTCAGGGTACTGTAATCATCTAAGAAGACTATCCCTTTCCAAATATTTAGCATCTATGCTCTTAGATTAATGACATTCTAAGTTTTTCTTAGAATTTTCTCCTTGCAAAAATAGATAACATGAAAAAAATCTTCACTATCCAAAATTCATAGTAAATAATTATATTTCCTTTAGAGCCATAACATAGCATACTTTTCAGCAAATTTGACATATCTTTGAGTTCAATTTTTTATAGGAACCACTTTAGCCTATGAATGTGAAATAACTCAGGAAGTTAAGATATTGTTAAAAAATAGGAAATTTTCTGATATCCTATACATTTGGAGGATGTAAGCTGCTTGGGCATGAGTTTTCCTTTCCCTTGGCAAAAAAAATAAATAAATAAATAAATCATATATCCCCACTGCTTGACTATTAGGTACAGGTATCTGTATCTGTCTTGGGCATATCCTAATAGGGCTAGCTGTTTAGACTTCTAGTTATCTAATTTAAACTATAGGAAAGCCTGAGTAGATAGCATCTATCTATTTCTTTTTGAGCATTAGAATCTAAGACAGTGTGAAAAAGAATGATTATAATAGTAATGTTTAACATTTAACAAACATTTTGCTTGTCCCAGGTATTACAATGCATGCATTCCTCATTCCAATGCAGTCATTCCTTAGCACCATGGAGATAAAATTGAGGCAGAGAAAACTTCCCCAAATTTGCATCACAAGGGAGTGACAGATAAGAGATTGAAGCCACCATATTTGTATTCCAGAACCTACCATGCCTCCAAGCCTAACGTGTGCCTTCCTCCTATATATTGTGCCTGTGAGTCTCTTGAGAAGGCCTCTAAGGTTCCCCATCATGATACATTTATATTCTGTCTATATCTGGAAATGAAATTTCTGAATAGTAAACACCACACCTTTGCCTGTGTTTTTCCATAAAGTTCTTAGCCCAGAGCCTTGTCATTCTAAATTATATTTTTATGTCTGAAGTGAAATAATTGATGGCAAATATTTTGAAGGTATTGCCATATACTCTATGTCTTATAAAGTACTAGAAATACCCAACTTTAAAAAGCATTAGATTTTTAGAAAGCATTAGATTTTACTGAAACAGTATGTTCAAAGGAAAACACTTTTAAAAAGGTACTCATCATTAATGACAATTTTGCTAAGAATACTTTGTTCAGAATGGGACAGCAGAGAGAACACTGTAATGATAGCTAGCATTTTCTAATATGTAATATGAGCCAAGATATCCATGATTTATCTCTTGTACTGATTACAATAATACACAGAGCCAATGGCTATTATTATCCCCAATACACAGATGGGGATAGTATCACAAGATTTCTTTCTTATTTGCAGAGCTACCAAGTATCAGAATAGATATGCATACTAAGAAGTCTGTTGTCAGAGCCTGTGCTTTTCATCATAAACCACAATACAACAGTGAGTTCCTTTTAATATGAAATGTCAGACTTCTCTTTAATTCATTTTATGTACTCTGTAAACTATACAATAAATTCCTGTGAATATGGCTGAAAAACTCAGGATTCTGGTTCTGCCTTGGCAATCAATGTACATATTCTCTGTTGACCACAAGAGGGAGACTGCCATGTATGTAGGGTGAACTAATTACAAGCTGAAAAGACTATTAGACCTAAAGGGAGATATAGACTTCAATGCAATAACAGTGGGTGAATTTAGCACACCAGTCTCATCAATGGGTCATCCAGACAGAAAACATACTATCCAGTTGAAACATACTATCGAGCATACTATGGACCTAACAAACAGAATTTTACCCAAAATTACAGAATACACATTCTTCTCACTATCACATGGAACATTTTCTAGGATAGACCACATATTAGGAAAATCCATTTAATTAGCTATGGTTTCAACAAATTTTCATGTGCCACACTGGAGATAAAGATAGAGGCACTATATATCCAGGAAAAAAATATATGTGGAGAGACAGAGAATAGCTATGAAAGCATAGGAAACAGCTATGAAAGCATACTAAATAAGTAGATAAGTAGTGTGAATTTAGCATTTGTGAATTTAGAAGTAAATGTCATGGGGCTGGGACGGTGGTGTAGTAGACTGGGTCTCTGCCTGCAGTGCCATCATCCCATATGGGTGCGGTTCCTATCCTGGCTGCCCCTGCACCTGCATGGGAGACTCAGAAGATCCTGGCTCCTAGCTTGGATTGGCCCATGTGTGGCTGTTGCAGATATTTGGGAAGGGAGCCAGCAGATGGAAGACTTCTCTCTGTCTTTCCCTCTCTCTGTCTGTAACTCTACCTCGCAAGTAAACAAATAAAATCTTTAAAGGAAAAACAAATGCTGTTAACTAATGAAGTAATATTGCATACTAATAAAACTGTTAAATTTTCCAAACTCTTAATTCACTTTCTTTATTTTCACATCTATACATGCAAATATATAATCATTACCACCTCACAGATGATAGAGTTGAGACTTGAAGGTTAAGCTACTTGCCCCAGTCTTTGGTTTACTCTTTATTAACAGTTGTAAGATTTCCTCTTGCATCTTCAAATCCATTACCATACCATTGTTCTTTCTATGTTCGCAGAAACTATATATATATATATATATATATATATTTTTTTTTTTTCTTTCCATTTGTCTCAGGATAGTTTGGTGCATTTTTTGTTGTTTGCAGAGTTAAAACATAAAATGGCTGAATAGATCAAACATATGTGTGTGTGTTTTTAATTTCAGGAAAAAAAATAATAACCTAGTCCTATGCCTCCAACCTTGTTTGCCAAGTTTATACAAGGAAAGAATTTTTATGGTCAGATTATAAAACTCTGAAAATAGGACTTTATAATGGAAATGCTGATACAACCGTAACTATAGTATTGCAATTGCATCACTATAAGAAAATTGGTTTAGATAATATACCCTTCTGGAATGAATGCCATTCTAAATGATTGTGCATCTCCATAAATCTAAGCTAACTCAGTAATTCAAAATTACTAAGATTTAAGTTTAGTACCAATAAGCAATAAACTTATGGCTACTGCTATAATAACTGTTGGTCGCTACACCCTTATTTCACAGCAGGTGGTCTGCTCCATGCTGGTAGCAGACTGAATGAAAGCAAGCAACACTTTGAAACTAATTCTTGAGGCTGATGGAAGACTCTAGAGCCATTTCAACTGGTGAAATCGTGTTGCTCAGCTTTGTGGATTTTTTTTTCCCTTTTTAAATTAAGTGCTCTGAGACACTTGACCTTTTTGACAAAGCAAGGGCAAACATAGCTTTACTCTGATTTCATGTCACAATTATGAGTCTCTAGATATTTAAAACTGTCTTTAGCAGGTTGTTTTTAGTTCCTAAGCCATTATTAAAACACTTTCCCTATCAAAAAGGGAAAGTAGCTCATTTGTCATGGCAGAGATTTCTTTGAGTCAAGAACACTTACAGGGAGCTTTTGTAAATCCATCCCTACCTGACTCTGGATCCCTTGTTACCCATCTCTTTATAAAACCATAACATAATTTGCTTAAAACTTTTACATCAACTATCTAAGATCTTACAATGTAGAATGTCAAGTTTTCAATGATGATGCAGACAGTTGGAAAGGCCTTTCTTTATAGCTTTCTCAATATGGGAAATAAAATGGTTTCATGTAAATTGAGAGGTTTCAACCCTCCTGATTTTTGGTTCTGGTGCTTCCTCTTGAATAATGAAAAGTGCAGTTCTGAAATATTTTAAAATGTATTAACAAGTGCTTTTAACAACCATAGTTTACATGAATTAATGTTTAGTCTCAGTGCCTTCCTTCTTTTTTGTCTACAACATTGTCTATACAATATAACCTTACATAGAACAGCCACTGAATACACCTTTTACTTTTTTCCTGACTTTCCATAGATTGAAGAACAATGAAAGGAGAAAGCAATCTAAAAAGGAAAGAGATGACTGGCACAATATGGTGTCATAACTGAAACTATAGAAGAACATATGTTAAAAAACTAAATGAACAATACTATTGAATATGAAACAGTCATTAAGTAATATTAAATAAATTATTTTTAAGCATCATCAATACCATGAAAGCACAAGTATAGTGCGAAATAAGTTGAGAGAAACCTCAGTTGATATGATGTTCTTTTTAGAGTTTCCATTTTAACTATCATCTATTATGCTTTCTAAATCATTTCCAAAAATATAAAATGCATATTTTCCTGGACAAGGGAGTATATTTTTATTTGACAACAGTACTTTAAATGCAATAGTCATAGCAGTCTTTAACTTTTGAGATCTCAGACTTTTGAGCTATGTGTGGTTATAAAGCAATTTTCAAAGTTTCTAAACTTCAGCAGTTTGTTGGCCTGCTTATTATTGTGTTACAGTCACTCATTTACTCACACTGAATTAAATATATACATATATATATATATAAGTATAATACACATAGTGTATTTTCATCATATTTTATTTAGGAATTGGTGAGCACCGTTCTCCTGGATGATGAACTCTAGTTTGTGCCAATCCAATTAGGTAATTCAGCTCTGTACAGCAATTTAGAATGCCCTTTTTACCCTTTTACTCTTTCAGAATAACATTTGCTTTGTTTCATCACATTTTCAAATCCACACTGAGAATATGGAGAAATGAAGCAGACGTTAGACAACTAGTGGCCCTGAGTTTCACAGGGCATCCTCTTTTCCCTAGGTACCATTGGCATAGTAGAGCCTCCGAGATATAACTGCAATTGTCTTTTAATATTAAGGTCTGACTATCCTTGAGTTCAGAATCACTTTGCTCCTCTAAGTGCTGCCTTTTCAGATTCTCAATTAACTTCATTTTTCCCCTGAACACTCCCAGGTACGTGAAGAAAATTCTGGGTCTGAGATTGGCGTGGCAGCTGAGCTGCCTGAGGAAAGCTGTGTATAGCTCATTCTTGGAGTTAACTAGCCTATGCTTTGTTTATCATTGCCCCCTGGTTGACATGAAGATCACCGTGGTGTGATCTTCTCCTTAAGGTCTGAAGGGGGAATAAAATGCCTGTGCTGTTGATTGTGTCATTAATCCAGTTTGTTCACATTCTCTCTGCCTGTATTGGAAACTCAGGAGGGAAGTTTGTGACTTAGGCATCCCTTTTTGAACTGCCCTACATTGTTTCCCTTCCCACATTTTGTCTGGTGCCAGAGAGTTGACTTGTCTCTTTCTCCTCTTGCCTGGATGAGATTCTTTTGTACATCATATTCTTTGTTCTTGCAGGGAAAACACTGCATTTTTTAAGACATTAATTCATTGCAAAGTAAAGTATAGCTTAAAGTTAAGAGAACAAACATTATTTCCTTTCCTTGTTGCTTTTTTAGCCACTCAAATATAAAGTCATGCATTATCAAGAAGCCTAATGCAGGTCTGGTGCTGTGGTGCAGCAGGTTAAGCCACCGTCTGCAGCATTGTCATCCCATACAGTCCCGGCTGCTCCACTTCCCATCCAGCATCTCTGATGATGTGCCTGGGAAAGCAGCAAAGTTGGCCCAAGTCCTTGGATCCTTGCACCTACATGGGAGACCTGAAAGAATCTCCTGGCTCCTGGCTTTGGCCTGGCCCAGCCCCAACCATTGCAGCTATTTGAGGATTGAACCAGTGGATGCAAGATCGCTCTCTTTCTCCTCTCTCTCTGTGGTCTGACTTTCAAATAAATAACTAAATCTTTTTTGTTTGTTTGTTTGTTTGTTTGTTTTTGACAGGCAGAGTGGACAGTGAGAGAGAGAGAGACAGAGAGAAAGGTCTTCCTTTACCGTTGGTTCACCCTCCAATGGCCGCCGCAGCCGGCGCACTGGGGCTGGCACACCACGCTGATCTATAGCCAAGAGCCACGTGCTTCTCCTGGTCTCCCATGGGGTGAAGGGCTCAAGCACTTAAGCCATCCTCCACTGCACTCCTGGGCCACAGCAGAGAGCTGGCCTGGAAGAGGGGCAACCAGGATAGAATCCGGTGCCTCCACTGTGACTAGAACCCGGGGTCCCGGCACCGCAGGTGGAGGATTAGCCTAGTGAGCCACGGTGCCAGCCTAAATCTTTTTAAAAAGGGGCCTAACGCTCATACTCCATTGGCATATATGAATATAATTTTTAAAGGTTTATTTATTTATTTGAAAGTCAGAGCTACAGAGAGAGAGGGAAAAACAAAGAGAGAGCTCTTCTATCCACTGGCTCACTCCCCAGAAGACCACATTAGCTGAGAATGGGCCAGGCTGAAGCCAAGAGCCAGGAGCTCCCCCTGGGTCTTCCACATGGACAGCAGGTGCCAGAGCACCTGGGCTATTTTCCTCTGCTCTTTCCAGGCCACTAGCAGGGAGCTATTTTGAATGGAAGCAGCTGGGACATAAACCAGCACCCACATGGATGCTGATATCCCATGCAACAGCCTTACCCACTATGCCTCAACCCGGGGCCTTGAATATGATTTTTAAAATATTACATTGATTTTCACTTTATCTTTTCAGTTTAAAATTTTATTAATTTAACATGTTTACATTGAAGGTGAAAGTATATAGACTCCAGGTAACGTATACTACACTACATTGTCCATTTAAAAATATCCTTTCTTTAATAAGAGTGGTAAAAGTAGACATCCTTGTTCCAGATCTGAAGGGAAATTCTTTCAGTTTTTTTCCCTTTAAGTATAATATTTGCTGCTGGTTTGTGATATATAGCCTTTATAATTTTGAGGTATGTTCTTCCACATGTAATTTATTGGGAATTTTTATCATAAAGTGATATTGAAGTTTCTCATATGGGTTGTCTACAAATATTGAGATGATCATATGGCTTTGGCTCTTCATTCTGTTGATGTGATTTGTGACACTTATTGGACCTGGGCATCCCAAGTATTGACATAACCACCAGGCCAAAACCCTGCCTCTAAAATGGGATTTCAAGCTATCTCTTTTGGTAAGGCAGTGTGATTGCTCTAAACGTATGACAAAGATTTTAATGGATATTTGCTGACCAGAGACATTGATTTTGCATGAGACTGCTAGCTAGTTTATAATCCATTTTTTCCTCTTGAGAACACAATCAGGAAGATTTTCAACATAAATTGTGGTATAACTAAAAACAAATTATGCTTGTGACCAAGCCTTTTTATTATTTTCCTGGAATTAATCTGTAGTTAGCAAAAGAAGAAAAGCCTTTGGCAAACATCTTCCTTCAATGCATATGAAGAAACTACTTTCCTATCACTAGTGATATGGTTAACGGGACGATAAAGAAAGTTGATCCTTGTTGTGGCTCTTCTACTCTGAATAATTTGAAGTCTTGTGTTGGTGCATAATTCCCCTGTCAGATGCTTCTGTGACCATGAGGTGAGTGGATTTGAGGCAGTAAGTGAGGGGAATGAGGATGGCTCTCAAATAGACACTAGCTGCATCCTCTAGAAGTTCCAGGACTGCTCACTACCTTAGTGTACAGTCAGATTCCCTTTATTGATAATGTAAATATGAATGCATATATCAATTAAAGAGGTTTCATAAATGAGAGTTTCGAGCAAATTTTTTCTTTTTATTAATATAAAAAGTACAGATTTTATGTACTTCATGGATAACTTTCTAAGAATATGACCATATTCTGTCCCTCTCCCTCCTTAAATTCTCTTCCTTCCTTTCTTTTTTCTTTAACTTTTGCTGAGAAAAAATTTCAATCTCCTCTAGTCACCACTGTCCATAATATTCAACAAAAAATAAGGAAAACCACAGCTCCACATGAGTTTAAACAAGGTGTCACTCCCCGTCTTCGTGGAGGAATGACACAGGACCCTGCGCTGTTCTTTCGTCTGCTCGGCCCTTCCCGGGTTTGCTGCTGGTTCTTCCCGGGTTGGCTGCTGGTCCTTCCCGGGTTGGCTACCGTCCCTTCCACCTCCGTGGAAGGGCGGTTCCCCCTGCCACATTCCCCACTTCCGCAGGGGAGCGGCACACCGCCGGCCGGCTCTCTCGGGGGCTGCACAGGTGTTCCCCTTAGATGTTCCTCGTGCATGCCGTCTCTCTCCTCCTTTATAGTCCTCCTCCGCCAATCCTAACTCGGCTGCCCACACGCCGAGTACGCTGCTCTCCTCCAATCAGGAGCAGGTCCTGCAGCTTGTCAAGTTGGTGAGAGGCAGCTGGGTAGAAGCTGTTGCCTCCTCTCCTAGCACCATATTGTGGGAGAGCAGATGCATAGAATAAGTCTTAATTCCAGTAACTCAGTCCAGTCTGGGTTGCTCCCCACAGATCCCCCTTTCTTTTTATTTTTTTTGGCGTTGATATGCGCCTGTCTTCGGTGTCCCGCGGCACACACTCTGCTCTGCTTGCTAGAGTTGCCACAGGTGCTTACAAGCCCTATAAATCAGGCAAACCGAATCCGGGTCCTCTCTTCGCCATGTTGTGAGGAGGTTTTTAGGCGCTGATGTGTGCCTGTATTTGGTGCCCTGCAGCGCATGCTCTACTCTGCTAGAACTGCATGCAGGTACTTACAAGCCCTAACAATCAGGCAAACTGAATCCAAGCCTTCTCATTGCCGTATTGTGGGGAGACTTATTGGTGTTGATAACGTGCCTGTCTTCAGTGACCTGCAGCCGCCCACAGGTGCTTATCGTCTTACTAATCAGGCAGACCGAATCCAAGCTCTCTCATTGCTGTGTTGTGGGGAGGCCTTATTTTTCTCTATTTCTCTACCTCTGGGCATTCCTATCTCTCCATTTTACTTCTATCTGCCAGCATTCCTATTTCTCTCATTTTACTTCTAAACTCTGTTTCTCTTATCCCCGCGGCTTCATCCTCCCTAACATATTTTTCTCTACCCGGTATGTTTCCTAACTTTTCTTCCAACAAAATTCCCCTCTCATTTCTCCTGGCTACTCCCCACAGTCCGTATCCGAGTCTAAGTTTTCTTCTAGGTTTCACTTTCACTTTCAACCTGCAGTCCGTATCTGGGTCTAAGTTTCTTCTTGCTTTCACTTTAAATCCTAGCTTCTTTCCCACAGTCCGTATCCGAGTCTATGCCTAGGCTTTCAATAGCTTCTTCTGGCACCTTTTTCGTCCGGCTTTTCCCTAGGCTGTTTGCTTAGTCTCTCTCTCCGGTATTTTCCCATTTCTTCCCTCCTAAGTTTCCTATCTGAGTCACGGCACCATTATGTCGCTCCCCGTCTTCGTGGAGGAACGACACAGGACCCTGTGTTGTTCTTTCATCTGCTAGGCCCTCCCTGGGTTTGCTGCTGGTTCTTCCCGGGTTGGCTACCGACCCTTCCACCTCCGTGGAAGGGCGGTTCCCCCTGGCCACTTTCCCCACTTCTGCAGGGGAGCAGCACACCACCGGCCGGCTCTCTCGGGGGCTGCACAGGTGTTCCTTCAGATAGATGTTCCCCTTAGATGTTCCTGGTGCATGTTGTCTCTCTCTTCCGTTATAGTCCTCTTCCGCCAATCCCAACTCGGCTGCCCACATGCCGAGTATGCTGCTCTCCTCCAATCAGGAGCAGGATCAGCTCCTAGAGGTCATCACTCAAGTTGGCAATAGGCAGCTGCGTAGAAGCTGTTTTCTCCTCTCCCAGCGCCATATTGTGGGAGAGCAGATGCATAGAATAAGTCTTAATTCCAGTAACTCAGTCCAGTCCGGGTTGCTCCCCACACAAGGACTTAACAGTCATATCACAAAATGTCCATTTCATTCCTATATATTTTTTGTATTCTATATCAACTGCAACTTATTACAAAAGATACAATAATTGTCTTTTTTGGACAGGCTATTTCACTAAGCATAATGGTTTCCAGTTGCATCTATTTTGTTTCAAAGATAGGGTTTCTTTCATTCCTTTTTATGACTGAGTGGTATTTAGTGTGTGTGTGTGTGTGTGTGTATGTGTGTGTGTAACTATATCTATATATAATCTCACATTTTCTTTAGAAAGCCAGAGACATCACAATACCAGATTTCAAGGCATTCTAAAGGATAGTTATAATCAAAACAGCATGGTGCTGGCACAAAAATACACATGTGGACCCCAGAAGCACAGGCAATAAAATCAAATATAGAAAGATGCGGTTTCATCAAGTAAAGAAATTTCTGCACCACAAAGGAAATACTCAGCAAAGTTAAGAGGCAACTGACAGAATGGGAGAAAACTATGCAACTGATAAAAGGAATAATATCCAGAATCTATAAAGGGTTCAAGAAACTCAACAACAAGAACAAAATGAACAATCCAGGTAAGAAATGGGAAAAGGATATAACAGGCATTTCTCAAAGTATGAAATTCAGATGGCCAATAGATATATGAAAAAAAAAAACTCAGGATCACTAGCCATCACAGAGATGCAAATAAAAACTACAGTGAGGTTTCACCTCACCCAAGTTAGAATGACTGTCTTCCAAAATTCAAAACAATAGGTACTGGCAAGGATGTGGATAAATGTACCCTTATACGCAGTTGGTGGGAATGTAGGCTAGTAAAACCTCAGAAATCTGAAAACAGATCTACCATATGACCCAGCAATCAAATTTATCCAAAGGAAATGAAACCAGCATATGAGTTATCTGTACTCCCATTTTTGTAGAAGCCCAATTCATAATAGCTAAGATATGGAATCAATGCAGATGTCTATCAACTGATATCTGGATAAAGAAAATGTGGTATACATACACTATGGAATACTAATCAAGTAAATATTTATATTTTCTACTTTTTTCTGTGCCTTTGTGAACTGCTCGTTTGACTTATTTTTTGTTTTTGTCTTATACAATATATATATAGCTTTCATTATTCCCACTATGTAATAAAATCTTACCACTTGTCTAATGACTAATACTATTGAAAATATCAATAGTTCATAGATTTGGATCAAGTGGAATATAGCATTTTAATGAACAATTTATTCTGAAGTGCCCAGGGGGCTGGGTTGAAAAGTTGCATGCTGTTTCATTTTTTATGAATTTCGTTTTCTATTTTGGGTCTTACATAATGTTCTTGGGCCTTCAACCTTAGCAATTTCATCTTGTACTCTGTGTGAGTGTAGATTCCAATTTGGAGATAAAAGGAAAGAATATAATTTCAAAGTCATCTAAATTATACTTTTTCCTGCTATTAATTCTAGGCAACTCCTTCGCCTTGAACTTAGTTTGGTTACTTTTTTGCTGTATTAACTTTGCTATTGCACAATCCTCTCCCATCTGTTTTTTTTACACATTTGTTTATTTATCTGAAAGTCAGAGTTTTATATATATATATATATATATATATATATATATATATAAAGTGAGAGAGAGAGAGAGAGAGAGAGAGAGAGAGTCTTCCATTTGCTGGTTCACTCCCCAGGTGGCCACAACAGCCAGGGCTGGGCCAATCCGAAGCCAGGAGCCAGGAGCTTTATCCAGGTCCCTCATGTGGGTGCAGCGGCCTAAGCACTTGGGCCATCTTCTACTGCTTTCCTAGGTGCATTAGCAGAGAGCAGGATCAGAAATGGTGCAGCCAGGACCTGGTAGGACACTTACACTTGTATGTGGTGCTGGCACCACAGGCGGTGGCTTTACCAGCTGTTCCACAGTGTCAGCCCCCAGCCCTGTTTTTTTTTTTTTTTTTTAAGACTAATTTATTATTTGAAAGTCAAAATTACAGAGAGAGGGAAAAAGAGAGAAAGAGAGAGAGAGGGAGATATCTCCCATCTGCTGGGTTACTGCGCAGATGGCCAAAACTGGGGCTGAGCCAAGCCAAATCCAGGAACCAGAGCTTCACTGAGGTTTCTCATGTGAGTGCAGGGGCCAAACACCTGGGCAATCTCTTGCTGCTTTTGCCAGGCCATTAGCATGGAGGGAGCTTTAGCTTACTCAAGCAGTTTATTTCTCACTCATTTAAAGATTCAGTGATGTTAGAAGTCACCTGTATTTTGTTAACATTTAAGATTTTTAGCTAATACAACCTAATACATACATCTTTTACTCTATTTATTGTCTTTTTCTTTGAAAACACTCTCATATTCACCTAAACCTCAAAATACGGAGCATAATCATTTTTGCACCTTTTAATACTGTTGACTGAAGAAACTAATAAACCCCAGCTATCATCTGTTCCTTGAAGAAGACATTTCTGGGTTGTAAAACTGTCAAGAGTCTGGAAGAGCATTTACACCTCAAAGGGACAGATAATAAACATCATTATAAGTTTTCTAAAGTGAATGCTTCAAGGAAAGAGAGGTTAGGGGCCTAAGGTAAGAAAACAAAACAAAACAGCAAGTTTATATAAAGTTTGGTCGTGGTGAGGGGAACACTACAACCACCAGTCAAGTATCTTAGTGCAGGAAGAACATGACCTCTCTGATAGGTCAGAGCTAACTATGATAGGATACGTATTTTCTCTTGGGTGGGTTAAGTATTGTCCTCATATAAGGAGTGTTTCACATCTCCAAACTAACTGTCTTATGGGTTACTGAACAGAAAGGACCCCTGACACACAGTTTCTCCCCAGCAACCCAGTGGTTATTGTTTATGAAATTCTGTACTAGATTCACACATTTCTTTGGTGAAAATAGGTTTTGAAGGGGAAAATGTGTAAGAAACATGTGGAAGGGATATGGGTGAGTTCCCAAAAGCATTCAGTACATTGTTTTCAAAATTAGTTTTGCATAAATGCCAAGCTTGTGGCAAAGATGTTTCCAGACCACCACAGGGGTAGGGAGATTTGAAAGATCCGCCATTGTTCTCTCTCTGTAGCTTGATTTTGTTTAAGGTAACTTATGAAGGCACTTCATCAAGTTTATGGAAAATGAAATTATAACAGAAATTTATTTTGGTACAAAAATGTGAAATCCATGCATATTTCTTCATAACACAATTTCATAAACTTTTTCAAGATGACTATATATACGTATATATGTAGCCTGCATATAAACCATAAGAAGCCATGCACATATTTCAAAGTTTTTGCACCAAAATTGTTTCAATTCCATTTTTTATTAACTTTTTGAAGCACCTTCATAATCACTACTATACTATTAAATCATAAGATAGAGTGACACAAATTCAATCTATCTCTAAAATATATAAGTCTACACAGCAATAAATTTACATTGAACTTAGGTAATGATGAATAGTCTGGATATACAATATGTATTTAATATATAGGACATGATTGCTATTATAACAAAATACATTTATTATGTGTCTGGGATGTGATAGTCTGACTATAGCAAAATGTATATTTTATATGTAGGCAAGAATTAACAGAATGAGTAAACAAAAATATGTTTGGGCTGGATAGAGCTTTATAGTCTTCTAGATTTACCTCTTCATCTTTTAGATGAGATAGAAAAATGAGATAAGTAAAAAGGCAGTCTGAAGATCATGTAAGTTTTTATAGTTGAATTGAAACTGATTTCTTATGTGACACATTTTATCTGGATGCCTTGTATGGGACACTAAAATGTGGCCTATGAAATCTAAAAATTATAGAATAAATCATATTTTTATTATTTTTAAAGTCTTTAAAAATTTTGATTACCATGTAATATTTGTATATTTTATGGGGCACAATATGATATTTAAATCCATGTATAAAACATAGCTGATTGAATCAATGAATCTACATCCCCATCTCCCCAATGTGCCTCCTTGTTTGGAGTCTACCAGCCCCTGCCCAACAGTTACATTATATAGATTGCAGCTGCCTTTTTGTGCTATGAAACACTGAAACATTTTGTTTCTATCTGCATTTTGGTATCCATTTCCCAACCTTCCTCTATCCTGCCATTCTCCCACTTTTCTCAGGTTCTGGTAATTATTATCTATTTTCAGATCTACTTTTCTTTGTTGAATCACACAAGTGCTAATGAACACGTATTATTGGTCTTTGTGTGTCTGCCTGCTTTCATTTGAAATAATTCTTACTTTGACCAAGAAGTGACTCTTATAAAAGAGACCTTTTTATCCGTGTTTTTTTCTGTAGTCAGTCTCCAGCTATAAACTGCAATCTGAAAATATTAAATAGAAAATTCCATAAATCAGTGAATTTAAAATTGCATGCTATTCTCAGTAGTGTGGTGAAATCTCATATTATCCTGCTCCATCCAGCCTGAAATGTGAATCATCTCTTTGTCCAGCATATCCTTAATTATACATGCTACTTGTCTATTAGCCAGTATTTCTGTCATCAGAAAGATTGCTGTGATGTTCCAGTGCTTATGTTAGAGTATCCATTGTTTTTCATACTACTGTTCCTGAAGTAAAAGATGCAAAACAGAAGCTATAAAGTGCTTCCATTATGAGTCATCTCATATTATCACATGAAGAACCATGAATACAATATTGCGGGAGACAAAAGGAGGCAAATGTAAAGGGAGGGAAAGAAGGAAACAGAGAGAATGGTGGAAGAGAAATGCACGTAATTTTTATTATATCTTTAATTGTTCTATTTTATTTTCAGTTACTGTTGCTAAACCTTTTCTGTGCCCAATTCATAAACTAAACTTTATCATAGGAGTACATGTATAGGAAAAACATGTTTTAACCATGAAGAAATGTTAAATGTTTACCCTGCTTAGATATTATACAGTATATACATGAACCAAAATAACATTGTGCTCCATAAACTTTTACTATTCTTAGGTATCAATTAAACAAACTAACATAGTGTATATAGGGTTCAGTTCTATCCATGGTTTCAGATATCCCCTAAGGAAGTATTGTATTTTGCACCCAACAATTGAGCATCAATAACTTTTTAACTTAATTTATCACTAAAAGAAAACAGAGTGACATGTTACTTCTGAGTGTGGAAATCAAGTTAAAGCATTTATATTAAACAGGAGAATAATTTTCTTTTCATTTTAAAGAAATCTCAATTCTTTATTGCTAAGAATTTTCTAGCTATAAAAAATCCACCAAAAGATGTTATTGAGAATCCTATCCATAATAATGACAAAATTGCTAATATGTATTGAATACTCTGCTAAGTGTTTTTCATGTGTCAGTTCACTATTCTTTCAATAGTCACATGAGTATCTCTATTAGTAAAAAGATCACTTATGTATTTAATCATTCAATTGTTCATTCAATACACTTTTAAAGAATTGTGTACTTCTTTTTAAGGTATATTGGTGAACAAAGAGACATTGACTGAAGATACATACATTCTATTACTTCTACGAGCCCATTTTCCTATACTTCCAAATTGATTCATATTCTTTGCAATGAGTTCATATAAAGCTGCTAGAAAACTCAAGCCAGTAGGGGCTGGTGCATATGGTTGGAGTACCAGCTGCTCACTTCCTATCCAGTGGCTGGGAAAGCAGTAGAAGATGGCCCACGTGCTTGGGATCCTGCCACCCTCTTGGGTATCACGGAAGAAACTTTCAGCTCCAGGCTTCAGATCAGCCCAGCTTGGCCATGTGAGGAATGAACCAGATGATGGAAGACATCTCTCTCTCTGTCTCTCCCTCTCTCTGTATGTAACTCTGCCTTTCAAGTAAATAAATAAATCTTAAAAAAAAAAAGAAGAAGAAGAAAGGAAACTCTTGCCACTCTCTTGGCAAGCCAAGAAAATTCTTAACAATCATTGTAAATAAGTGTAGAGCAGGCCGGTGCCGCAGCTCAATAGGCTAATCCTCCGCCTGCGGTGCCAGCACATGGGGTTCTAGTCCAGGTCAGAATGCTGGATTCTGTTCTGGTTGCTCCTCTTCCAGTCCAGCTCTCTGCTGTGGCCCAGGAGTGCAGAGGAGGATGGCCCAAGTCCTTGGGCCCTGCACCCACATGGGACACCAGGAGAAGAACCTGGTTCCTGGCTTTGGATCAGCGTGGTGCGCTGGCCACAGCAGCCATTGGAGGGTGAACCAACGGAAAAAGGAAGACCTTTCTCTCTGTCTCTCTCTCTCACTGTCCACTCTGCCTGTCAACAACAACAACAAAATAAATAAATAAGTGTAGAGCAAATAAAAAGAAAAGACACATGATTTCCTCTGGGATGTTTACCAATGCATAACATCAAAAATAAACAAAAATATCAATTATTATGCTGTCTCAATAGTGTAATTTGTCCATAGGGTTAGAAAAAATGTAAGAATTTCAAGTGTGCATTTTATGCTTAAACTTTTGTCTTAGTACTTCTTTTTCTTTATTTTTAAATATAGAAAGAATGGATTTATGTATTTCATAGGTACCATTCCAAGAAGATAACCATATTTCCCTCCCTCCCCTCACCTCTTTACCTTCCTTCTTTTCGTTAGAGTACAAAATTCTTCATGCAGTGTGAATTTTCAAAGTCAAATTATATGTCTTATGAAGAAATATGTCTTGTTTCCTACCCTTATTTTTTTCTAAAAGAAAAACTTGTTGGCCATTATTCTTACCATCTTTCTCATATAATAAAGAGTTCAGTGTTTACCCACTTTGAAGTGAAGTTTTTTTGCCTTTATCCCTTTATCTTTTGAATGGAAAAATACTTTCCTAACAGTCAATATTTTTATTATTTTGGCATAAACATTGGATACCAAAAGATTGGTATTATGAAGAATGAATTGCCAGGATATTTTTGCTAATGCTAATAGTGGAATAATAATGATAACCTGAAGAAATAAACTAAGTGACAAAATAAATGGAGTGACTAAAATCTAGACTGCTAGAAAACATTAAAGGAAGAACTATACCTTATTCTGGTATTAATCGCACTCAGGACTGGAATATCATTTAGAAGAATTTTCTCTCAGTTCATAGTGTTACACATCATATACGAATGACTCAAATTAAATGTGAGGGGGGAAAGGGGCAAAATCATTTTTATGGGAGCTTTCAGACAAGGTTATACATAGGATATGACTGAGCAAGTTTTACGATCACAGGACCACCTGAGTTCTGGACAGCAAAGTCCACAATGTATTTTAAGATATGAGGATATCAGAGCTGGCATTGTGTTACAGTGATTTATGCCACAGCCTGCACCGCTGGCATCCATATGGGCACCGCTGTAAGTCCTGGCTGCTTGACTTCCTATCCAGTTTCCCTGCACCTAGGAAACAGCAGAAGATGGTCCAAGTGCCTGAATTAATGTAGATTCATAAATTAATCTACATCCTCTGGACATAAATGTTAAGATATTTGTCTTTGTGATTTAGATAGAATTAAAGTAATAGAATGACTCATATATGAGAACCAAACAGGTAAGTCAGTCTAATGTTGTTAGTTTGTAGTTTTAATCTTGTTTATAATTAATCAAATGTAAGTATGGGATTGGAAGCAAAAAAGAGGCAAACATTGCATAAAGAGCTAGGAGAAATGACAACTCAGCATAATCACTTTTTAAAAGATTTATTTATTTGAGAGGCAAAACCACAGACAGAAAGAAGGAGAGACAAAAAGAGAGGTCTTCCATCGCTGGTTCACTCCCCAAATGGTTGAACTGTGCTGGTCTGAAGCCAGGAGCCAGAAGTTTCTTCTGGGACTCCCGTGTAGGTTGCAGGGGCCCATGCACTTGGGCCATCTTCCACTGCCTATCCAGGCATATTAACAGAGGGCTAGATTGAAGGGGAGCAACCAGGACACCAACTGGTGCGCAAAAGGGATACCAATGCCACAGAATGAGGCTTAACCTACTAGGCCACAGCACAAGCCCAACATAATTACTTTTTCCCAAAGATTCAGGAACATTTTTTTAAGCAGTACATATGCTAGCAAAGTTGAATTGAAAGAATACATCTGCTGTTTCATGTAGACATTTTGGTAAAGAACTGAGAGTCCAGTCTGCATTTAGACTAGTGTTTTTAAAGATTTGGTTATTGCCCGCCATTTCTTCCCTACCCACTTCTGGTATGTTGCTGGCTGGAGGCTTTCTGGGTGTCAGACTCAGGAACTTTGGGTCCTACTAATAATAGTATTTTAGTCTTGGGTATAACCCTACGTGAGGAGTTAACTTGAGGAAGGAAGGAGGAGGGACCATTGCCCCATAGAACTCTTCCTTAGTTGCCCTCAATGCTGCTCTGCTTTGAGAAGCTGTATTATTCTTCCGTAAACACTCTCAATAGCATATCTGTTCCTTATAATTTTCATTCAAAGTGATATTTAATACTCCCTGTAACTATATAGAAACATCAGCTAACTAAGCAAGTGAATGCAAATCAAGGATATACACTTTTGATCTTTGAAAGGCACTGTGAAAAGAGACAAGACACAGATTGAGAGAAAATATTTGAGAATTACAAATCAGATAAAGTACTTGTACCCTAAATACAAGTGTATAAACAATATTCACAACCAGTGATGAGAAAAGAATCAACTCAAAAAGAAAATGGACAAAAGATTTGAACACTTTTCTGAAGATAATTTATGGAAAGTAAATAAGTGAATGGATAGATGCCATGTAGCATTAGTAATTATGGAATTGCAAATAAAATCATGAAATTTGCTACTTATCTATTAGGATGATAACTTAAATTTTTTGTTTATAAAAATGGAAACATTTCATGTATTTCATGTACAGTTTTAGGAGGATAATTATGCTTCCCATCCTACCCTCTCTCTCCCTCCTTACCACCCTTACTCCTCCTTTCTTTTTTATTTTTAAGTTTTACAATGACTTGCTTTCAATCTACTTTATAATCAAAGTTTAATCCTCCACTAAATAAAGAGTTCAACAAGTAGTAAATAGAAAAATCATTGTTTCTCAAGAATATAGAAAAGGTAGAAAAATAGCTTTATAATTTCTAAAAAATAGGACCATTCACCCACTTATGTTCCACTCTTAGGTGTGAAAGACAGCATAATTATACATAAAGATGCATCCACAATTAATAAAAAACTGCTTTAACTGGAGACAACACACATGTGCATCCACAGGTGAATGGGTTAGCAAATTACGGTATATCCATAATGGAATATTACTTATCATTAAAAAAATGAATGAAGTATTTATCCCCACAATATGAATGAATCTCAAATATACTGTGTGAAATAAATCACATGAACATAATAAAGAAAAATAGCTAAATTAATTCAGAAAAACTTAATACAATTAAGTATCTATTTCAATATTGATAATAATACAAAACCTCTTTAAATAAATTTAAGAGTAATTTCTTGTTTTAAATCATCTTATAGAAATCCTATAGCTAATATAAAACAAAATGGTAACATTTTGAAGGTTTTTGCTGTGCTAACCTGAGACCAGAAATAGAAGTGTGCCCACCATTATTCTTTCTATTCAGAAATAGTTTGCAACTTTTGCCAGTGTATTATCAATAAAAAAGGTATAGATATTGAAGATAAAATGTATTATTATTTTCAGATGGCTTTATTGAGTATCTACAAATCCAGTAAAATTTACAAACAAGTTATTGTCATTGCTTTATGGATAAGGTAATTGCAAATAATCTCCAATAGAAATTCATTATATTTTTATACATTAGCAGCATAAAGTGGAAAATTAAATTTTAAAAGCTCTATTAATGAATGCATAAATACTCAATTTCCTGGAAAGAACATTATGCAATATTTCTAAATGTAACTTGCAACATATTACTATGGAAAGTTTTTTTAAATATCTAAATTATATTATCGCTGTTACATACTAAATACTAAATATATGTATCAGAAGACATAAAATCTTGCTATCAGTTCTCCTTAAACATGTCTATAAACATAATTTGAGTAATTTAAGAGGATATACTTTTTAACTTCAGGAGACTTAGTTTTAAAATGAGAAGAATCTAGCTTTGACTTTACATTTTCATGATCACAGTGACCAAAAAAACCACTGAACACAATTCACTGGTCAAAGTATTTTCCTCTATGTAATATTTCTTCTCCAGTGCAATTATGAATACATGCAATATAGGTTCAGTATAGGGCAATGAGGGCAAATAATATGTCTGCATTAAAACATCTTTCCCCTTAATCCTCTTGGGGTCTCTCGCCTCTTTATATTTTCCTGATATATTTTCACTTCTACCTTGACATTGGCAGCTTAGAAAGTCCTGGAAGATTCCCCAAATACCAAGAATATGACTTCAGATCTGTTTTTCAAACTATAAAATTTTACTATCTAGGTGATCTTAAGTGTTTTAATTTATCCTTTCATGCTATATCTGTATTTTTGGATGACTTATAGTCTCTACCTCCCAAGATAGTGTTTTTTAAAAACTACCTGGTACATGGTAAATGCTCATTAAAGATTATTAGTAGTAGTTCTGTACGTGAAGTTATTTTTTTAAAAGATTTATTTTAATTACTTGAAAGTCAGAGTTATACAGAGAGAGAAGGAGAGGCAGAGAGAGAGAGAGAGAGAGAGAGGTCTTCCATCCATTGGTTCATTCCCCAATTGACTGCAACTGCTGGAGATGCTCCAATCTGAAGCCAGGAGCCAGGAGCTTCTTCCAGGTCTCCCATGCCTGGGCAGGGGCCCAAGTCCTGGGCTGTCTGCTACTGCCTTCCCAGGCTAGAGCAGAGAGCTAGATTGGAAATGGAGCAGCCGGGACTCGTACTGGTGCCCATATGGGATGCCGGCACTGCAGAAAGCAGCCTTACCTACTAAGTGACAGAGCCAGCCCCTGTACATAAAGTTATAAAAGTCTATGAATTTTTTTCAGATTTATAGGATTCTCTCTACTACTAACATGATGTGTCTTATGTAATCTATAAATCTACTGAATTTCTCTATAATATCATTTTCAGTTACAAATGAGTATATCAAACACAGATGGAAAAGGACTTTGTGATTCATGAATTTATATATCATGGAGTTGATATTCCTCACAGTGATCATTCAAATTAGGTTATATGGAAAGAGTATCTGATCATTGTCTGGGTACTGCTCTTCACAGAGGATTATGATATTACTCAAGTTTAGATGATAAGTGACAAGTAAACAAATGACCATGTAGTTAACAGAGAAACTATTCAAATAAAAGTACAAGTCTGAGTGCATTAAATCTTTCTACTTTCATATTCTTTACTAAAAACCATGTGGAAAAATTGAAATTATCTCTCTTGGGCAGTGAAAATAATAAAACAATTGCTTGTGAACAAAAGCAACTTAATGGGGAAAATTTTGTTCATGAAGAGGGAGTCTCAGTCACCATGGAGAGTCATTCTTTCTCCTTATTAACTGGCAAGTAGATGATAAATACGTTTTGTGAATTTTCATTATCCAGGGTGGTGATATTTCTCATAAACCTAAATGTCGCAGATATCATATCACTAATTATAATAATTATATGTAGTATAATTAAGAAGATACTTTTTAACTTAATTTCCACAGTCTAGGTAATAATATGCAAACTTCATTGTTGGTCTTTGTCATATAGGAAGAAAATTGTACACTTAGAAGATATGAGAATTGTGTTCATGCAATTTTTATGATATTTAACCTATTGATTTATGATAAACTCCCTTGTGTTCACAAAAATAATTTGAGTTTCTTAAGGCCCTGAAAAGACCTCATTTATCTTTTCTCTAGTGATGAAAAAATGATCATGTGATCAATATATCCAAGTATTTCTGAATAATCCATTGCTTATGTTTTAAATATTCAACATGTGTAAAACAAAATACTTCAAATAATATGCATTCTCAAATCTAAATAATAAATACTGAAGTAAATAGTCCACTAGAATCTACTTAGCTGTGTGGTATTGATTTTATAGAATGAGCTTAACATGATGGACATACAGAATGAAAACCTGAGGTTACGTTTACCAGCTCAAAAAGGAACAGTATCATGTTTTCCATGTGATTAGACTGGGTTACAAAGAGTCCTAAGTGAATCAGCCATCACATTTTTGTGTTGCTGTTTGAATGCCTCCCTTCAAGTTTGACAAAGTATCTAAAAGGAATGTCCAAACAACTCCAATGGTCAAAATAAAGTGATTTCATTGCATCCTTGGCATTTCTTTGAAAGGATTACAACAGAAAAGTCAATAAGACCTTATTTCTTTTCTGCTCCTTTTTCATGTGTTTTTTTTCTTAAAGGAAATTGATGTTTTTTAAGACATATTCATTTATTTATTTATTTACCTGAAGGATGGAGTGACAGAAAGACACATAGCCACACACACACACACACAACAGGGGAGCTGGGAGCAGAGAGGGAAAGAGATATATTTTGTGTTCAGGTTTACTTTCCAAATGGCCACAACAGCCATGTCTGAGGCAGGAGTTCTATTATGGTCTCCCACATGGGTGATATGGGGCCAAGCAATCTGGCCACCTTCCACTGCTTTCTCAGGCACATTAGCAGGAAAATAGATTTGAAGAGAAACAGCCAGGACTGGAACCAGCACTCTGACAGGGGATGCTGGTATTCCAAATGGAGGCTTAAGCCACTGCACTACAATGTTTGCCCCAATAAATTGTTTTTAATGGAATTTGAATTTTGGTTTTGGTTACCAACTTGTATTTTTCTCCACAACAATAAGAAACCATTTCTTTGCATTTGGGTCAAGCAGAATATAATGGGTGCTTAGTTACCATCTGTTGAATTAGTCTTATTCAGAGATGGGTTTAACAGATTTAGTTGATGTCAGATGACAGCAAAATTCTTGACTCTGAGCTTTCTAGTATGAATAATTCAATTTTTTGAATAACCTTTTTACTTGAAAGACAGAGTTAACACACACAAAGAAAGATAGAGAGATAGAGACAGAGAGATATATAAAGAGATATAGAGATTTTCTACTCATTGGTTTACTCCCCAATGCCAATAGACAGGATTGGACCAGAAATGCCAACTGGATCTCCCATATAGAGGGCAGGGACTCCAGCACTTAGACAATCATAATTTGCTACCTCCCACATGCACTAACAGAAAGTTTATGCTGAACTGGAAATAGGCTAGCTAGGATTTGACCTTGGCACTCCATTAGGGATGTTGAAATCTCAAAAAATGGCTTACTTTGCTGAGTTACAAGGCTACTCCCTAAATACTTCACTTTTCATTTGTATTTTTTTAAGATTTTATTTATTTATTTGACAGGAAGAATTACAGAGAGAGAGAGAGAGAGAGAGAGAGAGAGAGAGAGGTCTTCCTTCCTTTGGTTCACCCCCGAAATGGCCGGAACTACGCTGATCTGAAGCCAGGAGCTAGGTGCTTCCTCCTGGTCTCCCATGTGGGTGCAGGGGCCCAAGCACTTGGGCCATCCTCCACTGCCTTCCCAGGCCACAGCAGAGAGCTGGACTGGAAGAGGAGCAACCGGGATTAGAACCCGGAGCCCATATGGGATGCCGGCGCTGCAGGTGGAGGATTAACCAAGTGAGCCATGGCACTGACACTCATTCATATTTTTTAAAAGATTTATTTATTCATTTGAAAGTCAAAGTTACACAGAGAGATAAGGAGAGGCAGAGAGAGAGATAGAGAGAAGTCTTCCTCACTGGTTCATTCCCCAGTTGGCCACAATGGCCAGCGCTACGCCAATCCTAAACCAGGAGCTAGGAGCTTCTTCCAGGTCTCCTACGCAGGGGGCCCAAGAGCTTCCTAGGCCATAGCAGAAAGCCGGATTGGAAATGGAGCAGTCCGGACTCTGGCACTGCAGGTGGCAGCTTAACACACTACACCATGACGCTGGCCCCTTCCATTCATATTTTAGGGAGTGAAGAATTTGGCTCCATGCGGAAAGAATTACTAGGCTCAGCATGCTTTGCCAGGATTCTGAATGCCTATGTGTATACTAATTGCAGATATCTATAAATAATATCCACCATAGCTATGGAATAAAGATGAATAATATTCAGTGGGATGGCTTTCCACTCATGTTCTTAAAGCCGTCTTTGTGTGTAATAATAGAGAATCAATGGGCCCTTGCTCATTTTGGGTTCTGGGTAACAATTTTAGCACTCCAGAATCTACCATAATACATTTTAGGGAACTTATAATTGAGCTCAGAAGTAACTCCAAGCTACATAGAAAAAAACAATTAAAAATGATTTCTGATTTGTAAGAAATTAGTGCTTATGCATTGAAATTAATAAAACCTACTTGTGGACAGAACTTTCATCAATTACAACTTAGCCAGATAGTGTAATAAACACATATATCATTGTACTGTTCATATATATTTTTAAATAAAAGTATGGATTTTTAAATCATCTGGTCAAATTGGATCTCAATAACTATCTATAGAAAATTAAATATTCTCGTGGATGGCACTGTGTTGTAATGAGTTAAGCTTCCTCTTGCAACTCTGGCATCCTCTATGAATGCAGGTTCATGTTCCAATTGCTCCATTTTGGATTGAGTTCCCTGCTAAAGCACCTGAGAAAGCAGTGGAAGATGGCCCATGTCCTTGGATCCCTGAACCCACATGGAAGACCTGGATGAAGTTTCTGGCTCCTGGCTTTATCCTGGGCCAGTCCTGGCCTTCCTGGTCATTTGGGGAGTGAACCAGTGGATGGAACATTTCTCTCTGTATGTAACTCTGCCTTTCAAATAAATAAAATAAATTATTTAGAAATTAAATGTTCTCAGTGATAATTTTTCTATAATTTTGTAACTTGAATTCCTCATTATATTGAAATTCACTTTTAATACAGGGGAATTTAAAATAGCAAATTTGCAAATATAAAACATGATTTCTGGAATATCAAGTGAATTGCTGCAAGATTATTTGCACTCATAAATTTATGCTCATATTCTTACAACTGTTAAATTTCTAAAGAAACTAAAGAGAAGAAAATCAGTAAATTTTTTTGTGTGTGTGATAATGAACCAGTTTTTTCTAACCACCAACTATTTGAATCTGGAATTATTCAACCAAGCATAGAAATGTTCCCAATAAATAAGCCTCAGTAATCAAGGCTATGCAGAGTCAATAAATGAAAGGGTTCTCTTTTTCCTTGTTTCATCTACACTGAAAATCTGTAGACTGTTTAAGAAATCAGTTACAATGAAGATCTTTTTCTTTTCCTCCATGTTTCTCTTCTTTGGTGTCCTCATTCTACCAGGTAATGTGAATACTGTTTCCAGAGGAGTCAGCATTAAAGAAAGCAAGGGTCAGAATTGTTTAAGCAAATATCACTGACATCATAAAACACTGCTACCATGTCACATTACTTGGGTGGAGAAGATATTTGAATACTCTTCCAAGCATTGTATAATATTAAAGACGTTGAGTTCATGAATGTATAAAAACATACATGTATGTGTTTGTGAAAATTATTGGGTAAAAATAATGTATCAGTTTAGTCAATATATTGATTTAGTTAATCCATTAAATGTGTATTATCATTATCTAAATTAACTGAATTTACTATATTAATAGGCATGAAACAAATTGGGAATGAGTGAATATGTGTGGAAATAATGCATCCCTATATTTAGTGTTGATAGCAGAGGTTAAGTAATACCTTGTTGGTATTTTTAATCTTAATTATGTTCTAAACTGAGATTAGCTGCACATCAACCTATTTCAATTTAAATTCTCCTTCTTTATTTACTCAACTACATTTTATTTTTTTTTTTTATTTTTTTTTTATTTTTTTTTTTGACAGGCAGAGTGGACAGTGAGAGAGAGAGACAGAGAGAGAAAGGTCTTCCTTTGCCGCTGGTTCACCCTCCAATGGCCGCCGCTGCAGCCGGCGCACCGCGCTGATCCTGGCAGGAGCCAGGAGCCAGGTGCTTTTCCTGGTCTCCCATGGGGTGCAGGGCCCAAGCACCTGGGCCATCCTCCACTGCACTCCCTGGCCATAGCAGAGAGCTGGCCTGGAAGAGGGGCAACCGGGACAGAATCCGGCGCCCCAACCGGGACTAGAACCCGGTTTGCCGGCGCCGCAAGGTGGAGGATTAGCCTATTGAGCCACGGCGCCGGCTTCAACTACATTTTAAACACACGCATGCTTATCATTTATAAAACCTCTTATAATGTATAGGGCCATGAAATAAAAATAAATCTATTAGTATTAGTCCTCATTTCTGAAAACAAACATATTTTAAAATATTTTCATTTTCTTTTCCAGTGGGCTCTAGACTTCGTTTTACCATCCCTGGTACCATTCCTACAGGATTGACAACAATATGTATTCCAAACCTTCGAATATTAGAAATGAAGGCAACTTCTTCCCCAATATCTAAAAGCAAACGACTTGAGAAAAAAGAATTCAGCACAGGTAAAATATAAGAATAATTTTGACTTGAACATTCAATGCCTGTTAAATGAAATAAATTTCTTAGGAGTGTACTCTGTTCCAAACCTCATTTATATCATTGTTCTTATCTTTCCTCTTCTAGCTTTATAATGGATGAATTTCAATTTCAGAATGACAAAAAATCTTATTTAAAATCTTAGTGTCTGAATAATTGATAGAATCCTGACTAAGCACATGCCATTGTTATTTTCCTGAAGGAAATTTCTCTGATTATTATTCCTGGCATCATTATAATCTTTTTAGATGTAGTTAAGGCCATTATGCTTAGTCATCATATAGTTGACACAGTTTCCCTCCTATCTGACAGCTGGCAAAACTTATTTTGGTCACACACCACTGTCCAGAACATTGAAATCTTTGGATCATTCTATCAAAAGAGTGATTAAGATGTTATTGCTATTTCAAAGTATAGAGTTCTTAAGATAACTTGAAAAAGCAGTTGAGTAGCAAGAATCTAGAATGGGAATTTGGGACCTAGTTGAAAAGATGAATTCTTGACTAAGTTGAACCAGTCATTAGCAAGATGAAAGAAAGGCATTTCAAGTACTCCTCCCTGCTACAGAAATGCCAATTGGATAACTATCAACATGTTTTCGCAATAGTTAAGGCAATCAAAGGAATATTATAGCTCCTTGTGTAGCAAAGAAATTAAAAAAAAAAAAGATTGCAAAGGATTGCAAAGGGTAGGAAGAGAAGTTCTACCCTACTAGCATCACCCCTACGCAGTCCCAGGCATTAAATTGTGTAAAGAGATCTACTTCTCATGAGGGAATCAGGCTAGCATACATGGACATAGGATTAGCCTTTCCCAGTGTCACACAGATCCCTATAGCCCTATGCTTCAGCCGATCCAGGTACTAAGCCCATGCCAATAGACAACAATACTGGTCTGGCCCTGAGTGACCCAAGTCCCAGACAACCTCTGTGGATTCAAGTTCCAGGTTGGCCCTCACAGTCTTAGTCTCCAGTCCAGGCCCAGTGAATCTAGGTATCAGACTGACATCAAGAATCCCAGGGCCTAGGCCAGCTACCATGACACAAAGCTCTAGCAGACTCAAGTCTGGATCTGCTTCAGCAAGCACAATATTCAGGATCAAAAGAGCAGTCCATTTTGGCAGGCCATTCCTGTTAACCCAGGCACTAGCTCAATTCTAGCAAGTGTGTGTTTCCTGCACACTCAGGCTCAAAGCCTATTCCAGCACAAGTTAAGCCCTGGGGACTCAACCTTCCTGCCAAGTCCCTGGCGACCAGGCTTTAGACCTGAACTCATGGATTCAGGCCCACATCCATATCTGTGGAGCTTGTCACGCTCTACTTTAGCAGAATCAGGCTCCAGACACAACCCAGTAGATCTACTATCAGGTGTGCCCACTGCTGACACAGGCACCAGACTAGTCTATCAAAGGATTCCAAAAACATGAACGGCTGTAGACCACACAAAGAAGCCATGCAAAAGTCTCTGAAGGGGCTGAAGGATAAAAGGAATTTACCAGAAAGCACCAGTCTTCAAAGCCTAGAATTAATCTGCACTACAAATGTACAGACACCAACATACAGTCATAAGGGTCAAGAACAATGACGGAAACATGTCACTACCAAAGGAACAAAAAAAGCACTTATGACACCCTCTAAAGAAATAGAAATATGTAAACTCCCTGGAAATGAATTCAAAATAATCATTTCAATGAAATGAAAAGAAACTGTTCACAAAAGATAGAAAAGAATAGATGATTAAAGCAAGAAATGTAAAAGACAAGGGGAAATTATTTTAAAACTCAACAGGGGCCAACATTGTAATGTGGCAGGTAAAGCGGCAGCCTATAAGGTGGGCATCCCATGTAGCACAATAGGTTAAAGCCCCCGCCTGCAGCACCAACATCTTGTATCAGCACCAGTTCATGTCCCACCTGCTCTATTTCTGATCCAGCTTCTTGCTAACGGCCTGGGAAAAGCAGTGGAAGATGGCCCAAGTGTCTGTGCCCCTCTCACCCACATGGGAGACCTGGAAGAAGTTCCTGACTTTTGATTTCAGCCTGGCCCAGGCATGACCATACAAGCTATCTGGGGAGTTAACCAATGTACAGAAGACTTCTGTCTCCATGTCTCTCCCTCTCTCTCTGTAACTCTGACATTTAAATAAATAAACACTCCTGAAAAAATCAAACTTTGTAGAGTAGAAAAATAGAACGAAATAAAATTCAATAGAAAGAACATGAAAAAAAAATGCATGTACTCTGAAGAATACTATACAGCAGTAAAAAAAATGAAATCCGGTCATTTACAACAAAATGGAGGAATCTGGGACACATCATGCTGAGTGAAATAAGCCAGTCCCAAAGGGACAAATATCACATGTTCTCCCTGATTGGATGACAACTAACTGAGCACCAAAAAGGAAATCTTTTGAAGTGAAATGGACACCATGACAAGCAGTGACTTGATCAGCCCTTCCTGACTGTTGATGAACAACTTAATACTTTATCCCATTTAGTATTTTTTTTTTGTCCTACTTAATACTATTGGTTGAACTCTGTAATTAACATACAATTATTCTTAGGTGCTTAAATTTAACTGAAAAGTGATCCCTGTTAAATATAAGAGTGGAAATAAGGGAGGGAGGAGATGTACAATTTGGGACATGCTCAATTGGACTTGCCCCAAATGATAGAGTTAGAAATGTGCCAGGGGATTCCAATACAATCCCATCAAGGTGGCATGTACCAATGCCATCTCACTAGTCCAAGTGATCAATTTCAGTTCATAATGGATCATAATGATAGGTCTAAGAGTCAAAGAGATCACATAAACAAGAATAGTGTCTGCAAATACTAACTGATAATATTAAAAAGGAGAGAACAATACAACATGGGAAGTGGGATACACAGCAGACTCATAGAATGGCAGATGTCCTAAACAGCACTCTGGCCTCAGAATTAGCCCTTAAGGCATGCGGATCTGGCTGAAGAGAGCCCATAAGAGTATTTTAGGCACGGAAAGCCAAGACACTCTGGAAAAAAAACAAAAAACAAAAAACAAAAAACAAAAACAAAAACAAAACAAACAAACAAAAAAAAACACACCGCACCACAAAAAACCTAAATGAAAGATCTCTGTGAGTGAGATCCCAGTGGAAAGAATGGGCCATCAAGAAGGAGGTACCTTTCTCTGAAGGGAGGAAAGAACTTCCACTTTGACTATGACCTTCTCTAAATAAGATCGAAATCGACGAACTCAAGAGTCTTCCATAGCCTTGGCAACTCATGACAAGAGCCTAGCCTCGGGTGATTACTGACGCCATAAACAAGGGTGTCAATTTGTTAAGTCAACAGCAGGAGTCACTGTGCACTTACATGTCATGTAGGGTCTCTGTCCTTAATGTGTTGTACAATGCAAATTAATGCTATAACTAGTACTCAAACAGTATTTTACACTTTTTGTTTCTGTGTGGGTGCAAATTGTGGAAATCTTTACTTAGTATATACTAAATTGATCTTCTGTATATAAAGATAATGGAAAATGAATCTTAATGAAGAATGGGATGTGAGAGGGACTGGGAGATGGGAAGGTTGTGGGTGGGAGGTACGTTAAGGGGGGGGGGAAGCCATTTTAATTCATAAACTGTACTTTGGAAATTTATATTTATTAAATAAAAGTTAAATAAATAAATAAATAAATAAAAATAAAAATGCAATAGAAAATATCAACAGAATTAATTAAACAGAAGAAAAAATCTGTGACACCAAATTCAGGATATTTGAAATTATACTAAATATGGCTGGTAAATGAGAGACAGAGTGGAGATTGGCCAACCCATGTTCAATGGTTCCAGGGAATGAGTGAACCAAATAGAGGAAGGTATTAATAAATTGTGTTCCCTTCAAGTGTTGCTTTGTGAGTCACTATCTAATTTGCTGAAATAGGTAGTGGTGGATCTTCTACCTTGGGAATTGGATACTTGCTGATTTCCTTGATCTATTCTGCTACAGATAGGGAAAATATCTCCCAGTGTAAAAATGTGTTTCCTTTATTTCTCTTCTGTTTTTCTGTGCTTCTTTGAGCATCTTCTTTTTAAGTCTCAACATTTTCTACCTTGATTATTAATTGTAGCCATTCTTGCCTTGTTTCAGCCAACCGTATACAGATCCCGACGGAAATCAATTGGTGGCAAGCTTGTTTATATATTGGTGGCCAATGTAGACCTCAGTGTGGTAACAAAGAGTTTAGACTTTCATTCTGTGAAAGTCCTAAATTTGCTTGCTGTTTAAGAGAATGTGATCCAAACAACAAGGTATAATTGAAGAGACACAGATGCAAGAAGCAGAGACATCTTAATTAAGTCTTTCTATCATTGCATTACTTCATTTATGGTCTAGTATTTCTGTGCATGTATATCTATAAAGAATTAAAAAAATTAAACAAAATATTTGTCAACCTTAACCATTAATATGCTTTGTACCTGCTTGGAAGAAAGAAATAGAATAAAGACTGGGACTTTGAGTTTATAAATAGAAGCAGAGAAGAGAAAAAAAAATCCATAATTGGACTAGCAGGTTTAGTGAAATGCTGGAACTATTCTTTTTTTAGTGTGAAAAGCATGTTGCATTCTGTTAGGAGAGTTAGGAATGAGGAAAGAGTTAAAAAGAAATGTTGTCTTGGGACTTGTGAGAATTGTTGGAAGAATTTTGAAGGATTACGGAAGCCTCAAACTTTCTCATATTGGTTATACTTTTCTTCCATACATTGGTCAATTTCCTAAAAAAAATTAAAATAATCCAAGTGTTTAGAGCCATCATTTTGAGGAAAATAACCTAAAGGGTAAAATAGAGGGAGACTACTCAAAAGAAGAAACAGAAACTGAATCCATGTAGCTTATATATTTGCAATACAATTCTTACAATTCATGAACAGGAGGCCGGCGCCACGGCTCAATAGGCTAATCCTCCACCTAGTGGCGCCGGCACACCGGGTTCTAGTTCCGGTTGAGGCGCCGGATTCTTTCCCTGATGCCCCTCTTCCAGGCCAGCTCTCTGCTGTGGCCAGGGAGTGCAGTGGGCCCTGCACCCCATGGGAGACCAGGAGAAGCACCTGGCTCCTGCCTTCGGATCAGCGCGGTGCGCCGGCTGCAGCGGCGGCCATTGGAGGGTGAACCAACGGCAAAGGAAGACCTTTCTCTCTGTCTCTCTCTCACTGTCCACTCTGCCTGTTTAAAAAAAAAAAAATTCATGAACAGGTATTATCCCTTCATTTATTTATATTTAAGTTTTCTTTTTCTTTTTTTTTTTTAAATTGACAGAGTTAGACAGTGAGAGAGAGAGACAGAGGGAAAGGTCTGCCTTCTGTTGGTTCACTTCCCAAATGGCCACCATGGCAGGCAATGCACCGATCTGAAGCCAGGAGCCAGGTGCTTCTTCCTGGTGTCCAATGTGGGTGCAGGGCCAAAGCACTTGGGCCATCATCCACTGCCCTCCCGGGCCACAGCAGAGAGCTGTACTGGAAGAGGAGCAACCTGGACTAGAATCCGGCACACCAACCAGGACTAGAACCTGGGGTGCCGGCGCTACAGGCAGTGGATTAACCAAGTGAGCTATGGCACTGACCCCTATATTTAAGTTTTCTTAAAAAAATCCATAAATTTAAAGAAATAAATATTAAGCTGTTGGAGAAAACCCTCATATGCACAATTTAATTCTTTTTTAAAACTTTTATTTAATAAATTTCCAAAGTACAACTTTGGGATTACAGCGGATTCCCCCCCCTCAAAACCTCCCTCCCACCCGCAACCATCCCATCTCCCATTCCCTCTCTCATCCCATTCTTCATTAAGATTCATTTTCCATTATCTTTATATACAGAAGATCAATTTAGTATATACTAAGTAAAGATTTCCACAATTTGCACCCACACAGAAACAAAAAGTAGAAAGTACTGTTTGAGTAC
This sequence comes from Oryctolagus cuniculus, assembly GCF_964237555.1. Lineage (NCBI taxonomy): Eukaryota > Metazoa > Chordata > Mammalia > Lagomorpha > Leporidae > Oryctolagus > Oryctolagus cuniculus. Next base: position 120,255,604 of record NC_091436.1, read on the forward strand.
TAGTTATGCCATTAATTCACATAGTACAACACATTAAGAACAGAGATCCTACATGGGGAGTAAGTGCACAGTGACTCTTGTTGTTGATTTAACAATTGACATTCTTATTTATGACGTCAGTAATCACCCGAGGGTCTTGTCATGTCATGAGCTGCCAAGGCTATGGAAGACTCTTGAGTTTGCCAACTCTGATAGTATTTAGACAAGGTAATAGTCAAAGTGGAAGTTCTCTCCTCCCTTCAGAGAAAGGTACCTCCTTCTTTGATGACCCGTTCTTTTCTTTCCACTGGGATATCACTCACAGAGATCTTTCATTTAGGGGTTTTTTTTTGTTTTTTGTTTTTTGTTTTTTTTCCAGAGTGTCTTGGCTTTCCGTGCCTAAAATACTCTTATGGGCTCTCTTCAGCCAGATCCGCATGCCTTAAGGGCTAATTCTGAGGCCAGAGTGCTGTTTAGGACATCTGCCATTCTATGAGTCTGCTGTGTATCCCACTTCCCATGTTGTATTGTTCTCTCCTTTTTAATATTATCAGTTAGTATTTGCAGACACTATTCTTGTTTATGTGATCTCTTTGACTCTTAGACCTATCATTATGATCCATTATGAACTGAAATTGATCACTTGGACTAGTGAGATGGCATTGGTACATGCCACCTTGATGGGATTGTATTGGAATCCCCTGGCACATTTCTAACTTTACCATTAGGGGTAAGTCCAATTGAGCATGTCCCAAATTGTACATCTCCTCCCTCCCTTATTCCCACTCTTATATTTAACGGGGATCACTTTTCAGTTAAGTTTAAGCACCTAATAATAATTGTGTGTTAATTAAAGAATTTAACCAATGGTGTTAAGTAGAACAAAAAAAGTACTACAAGGGATAAAGTAGTAAGTTTTTTCTCAAAAGTCAGGACAAGGGCTGATCAAGTCACTGTTTGTTATGGTGTCCATTTCACTTCAAAAGATTTCCTTTTTGGTGCTCAGTTAGTTGTCATCCAATCAGGGAGAACATGTGATATTTGTCCCTTTGGGACTGGCTTATTTCACTCAGCATGATGTGTCCCAGATTCCTCCATTTTGTTGTAAATGACCGGATTTCATTTTTTTTTTACTGCTGTATAGTATTTTATAGAGTATATATCCCATAATTTCTTTATCTAGTCTTCTGTTGATGGGCATTTAGGTTGATTCCATGTCTTAAGTATTATGAATTGAGCTGCAATAAACATTAAGGTGCAGGCAGCTTTTTTATTTGCCAATTTACTTTCCTCTGGGTAAATTCCAAGGACTGGGATGGCTGGGTTGTATGGTAGGGTTATATTCAGGTTTCTGAGGAATCTCCAAATTGACTTCCATAGTGGCTTTACCAGTTTGCATTCCAAATACAGTCAAGAAGAGGCATTGTTACATTTAAAAGAGCAAACTTGGAGAACTTTGCTTATCAGACATCAAAAAACCTAATATAGTAATTAAAAGTGTATGGTGTTGGTGCACTAACTATTAAAAAAAAAGATGGTCTAGAATGACAGCTAGTGTATTTAGCTGAACTTCCAGAGCAGTGGCGAAATCACCTTTTCAATGAATGATATTGCTTTACTTGAATACCATATAGAAACAGTTGAATCTTGATCCCCTCATTCACGTCACAGAAAGAAGAATGTATTACCAAGTGGATCACATATATAATGTAAAATGTAAATCAATGAGCACAGACCTACAATAGCAACTACTAAAAAAACTCTCAAATTTGCTACCTAAAAATGATTAATTGTTATGTCTTAGAACTCTCATTGAGTATATTTATGAGTGAAAAATGCAGCATATAAAGTGGGTAGGGATTTTAGATATCCATTTATCAAAAATGATTTATTAAGAATATAAGGAAATCATATTAAATGAAACAGAAAAAAAACTAAAAATTGGTGAATGACTTTCACAGACACCTCACAAAAGAGAATATACAAATGTTCAGTAGATATAACAACTTTCTCAAACATATTAGTTAATGAGTACAGATTATCACAATTCACATATTAATTGGTTAAATTAGAAAAGAAGGAGCATAAGCAAGTGTGGGTTAAGATGTCAACAACTGGAGACATTTAGTCTTAGCAGGACAGAGTATTAAGGCCATACCTCCTTCACCCCAAGTTGATAGTCAACAGAATTATGAAGTAAGTTCATCTAAATGCAAGTTTAAAAATGTTCATGGCGGCACTTTCACAAAAATTTCAAAGTAAGACTACAAATTGCCAGTGGGGTGAAAAACTGTACTGTGATATTTAGAAAATGATAGACCACACCAAAACATTGAATAGTAAATGACTTATACACGTAGAAAGAAGAAGCTTTACAAATACACTACGTAGTAAAAGAAATGAGATTCAGAAAAGTATGTAAAAGAACGCATCTCAATTAAAAAATAAAACTCAGGGAGCCAGCAATGTGGTTTGTCAGGTAAAGCCGCCTCCTACAGGGCTGGCATCCCATTTGGCCACCAGTTAGAGTCCCAGCTGCTCTACTTCCGATCCAGCTCTCTGCCATCGCCTGGGAAAGCAGAAGATGGCTCAAGTCCTTGTGCCCCCCGCACCCACATGGTAGACCCGGAAGAAGCTCCTGAATCTTGGCTTCGGATCAGCACAGCTCCAGCCATTACGGCCAATTAGTGGGTGAACCAGTGGATGGAAAACCTCTCTCTCTCCCCCTCTCTGTCTCTCTCTGCCTCTCTATCTCTCTTTGTGTAACTCTGACTTTCAAATAAATAACTAATAAAATATTAAAAAAATAAAACTCAGAGAGGGTGTGGTGCTTTGTAATGTTCTATGATTTGGGAACCCGTTACATTACAAGCTCAATTTGTGAAAATTTATTCATGTTTATCTATTTGAAAGAGCCTCATAGAGGGAGAGGGGAAGAGAAGAAGGAGAAGAGGGGGAGAAGGAGAAAGGAAGGAAGATGTCTTCCATCTTGAAGTTCACTCTCTAATTGAACAAAGCAACCATGACTGGGCAAGTCAAAACCTGGAGCCAGGAGCTTCTTCTGGGGTTCTCACACAGTTAATAGGGACTCAAATAATTTGTCTTTTCTACTGGAATTCTCTATCATTTTTTGGATGACCTAATTGGTATGCCTTTGCTAGATTTATTTTGTTATTTTCTTCCACAAAATCTGCAAAACATTTTTATTGAGATAAGAAGTTTTAAATATTTTAACAAGTAATATGAAAACTAATTTGTATCATAAATAAGCATAATTCATTCATTTGCCTCAACAACTTTTTATCTACTTGATTAGAAAAGGCAATATAGACTTCTTACAACTTTTATTACAATGATGAGATTATGATAGTTTAAAAAAAGTTTGTGTTATATTATTTATAAGAATTGTAATTTATTAATTACAATTGTAATTATTAAATTTTGGAATTTAATTGCAATTTATTATTATTATTTTTTCTTTTTTTCATTTTTTTATTTAGTAAATATAAATTTCCAAAGTACAGTTTATGGATTACAATGGCTCCCCCCCCATAATTTCCCTCCCCCTCACACCCTTCCCATCTCCCGCTCCCTCTCTCATTCCATTCACATCAAGATTCATTTTCAATTATCTTTACATACAGAAGATCAATTTAGTATGTATTAAGTAAAAATTTCATCAGTTTGCACCCACACAGAACACAAAGTGTAAAATACTGTTTCAGCACTAGTTATAGCATTACTTCACATTGGTCAACACACTAAGGACAGATCCCACATGAGAAGTAAGTACACAGTGACTCCTGTTGTTGACTTAACAAATTGACACTCTTGTTTATGGTGTCAGTAATCTCCCTAGGCTCTAGCCATGAGTTGCCAAGGCTATGGAAGCCTTTTGAGTTCACCGACTTCGATCTTATTCCGGCAGGGTCATAGTCAAAGTGGAAGTTCTCTCCTCCCTTCAGAGAAAGGTACCTCCTTCTTTGATGGTCCCATTCTTTCCACTGGGATCTCACTCACAGAGATCTTTCACTTAGGTCTTTTTTTTTTTTTTTTTGCCAGAGTGTCTTGGCTTTCCATGCCTAAAATACTCTCATGGGCTCTTCAGCCAGATCCGAATGCCTTAAGGGCTGATTCTGAGGCCAGAGTACTATTTAGGACATCTGCCATTCTATGAGTCACCCCTGTATATCTTGTACATTATTCTGTGTAAGCACATTTTACTTTATTCTTTTTTTTTTAAACTTTTATTTAATGCATATAAATTTCCAAAGTACGACTTATGGATTACAATGGCTTTTCCCCATCCGTCCCTCCCACCCACAACCCTCCCCTTTCCCACTCCCTCTCCCCTTCCATTCACATCAAGATTCATTTTCGATTATCTTAATATACAGAAGATCAGCTTAGTATACATTAAGTAGGGATTTCAACAGTTTGCTCCCACACAGAAACATAAAGTGAAAAATAATAGATGATTTTTTAAATGATGATGAAATCAGAGCAGACCTATTGTCATGTTTAATCCCAGTGAGAGTCAAGTTGGGAATTGATAATTTTTTTTTTTTTTACAGAGGATCAGTTTAGTATGCATTAAGTAAGGATTTCAACAGTTTGCACCCCCATAGAAACACAAAGTGAAATATATTGTTTGAGTACTCGTTATAGCATTAAATCTCAATGTACAGCACATTAAGGATAGAGATCCTACATGAGGAGTAAGTGCACAGTGACTCCTGTTGTTGACTTTACCAATTGACACTCCTGTCTATGCCATCAGTGATCTCCCTATGCTCCAGTCATGAGTTTCCAAGGCTATGGAAGACCTCTGAGTTCTCTGACTCTTATCTTGTTTAGACAAGGTCATAGTCAAAGTGGAGGTTCTCTCCTCCCTTCAGAGAAAGGTACCTCCTTCTTTGATGACCTGTTCTTTCCACTGGGATCTCACTCGCAGAGATCTTTTGCCAGAGTGTCTTGGCTTTCCATGCCTGAAATACTCTCATGAGCTTTTCAGCCAGCTCCGAATGCCTTTAGGGCTGATTCTGAGGCCAGAGTGCTGTTTAGGACATCCACCATTCTATGAGTCTGCTGAGTATCTCACTTCCCATGTTGGATCACTCTCCCCTTTATTTACTCCATCAGTTAGCGTTAGCAGGTACTAGACTTGTCTATGTGCTCCCTTTGACTCCCAGTCCCTTCACCATGACCAACTGTGAACTGAAACTGATCACCTGGAACAGTGAGATGGCATTGGTACATGCCACCTCGATGGGATTGAATTGGAATCCCCTGGTAGGCTTCCAACTCCACCACTTGGGGCAAGTCAGCCTGAGCATGTCCCAAATTATACATCTCTTCCCTCTCCCATTCCCACCACCATGTTCAACAGGGATCACATTTCAGTTAATTTTCAACACTTAAGAATAACTGTGCATCAATTACAGATCTAAACCAGTCATATTAAGTAGTAGTTTTTTTATCTGTTCTACTTAATATGACTGGTTTAGATCTGTAATTGATGCACAGTTATTCTTAAGTACTTTATTCTTTTTAACAGCTACATGCTATTCCATTTGATGCTTTTGCTTCAGGTTATTGATGAACACTTTGATCATTAAAAAATTTTGTGATGGCTGGTGCCACAGCTCACTTGGCTAATCCTCCACCTGCGGTGCCGGCACCCCGGGTTCTAGTCTTGGTTGGGGCGCCAGATTTTGTCCAGGTTGCTCCCCCTCCAGTCCAGCTCTCTGCCGTGGCCTGGGAAGGCAGTGTAGGATGGCCCAAGTGCCTGGGCCCTGCACCCACATAGGTGACCAGGAGGAAGCATCTGGCTCCTGGCCTCGGATCAGTGCAGCGCCGACCGTGGCAGCCATTTAGGGGGTGAACCAACGGAAGGAAGACCTTTCTCTCTGTCTCTCTCTCTCTCTCACCATCTAACTCTGCCTGTCAAAAAAAATACTGTGACAAATGTTAGTTTCAAGAACACCATAATAGATAAGGTGTGATGATGAGTGTATCAACATTTATCACAAAACACCTTTTTTATCCTGGTTCAATATATGGAAAACATATCCTTTATCCTTAGAGCCATTTTAAGTGTACAGTGCTGAAGTATTAAGCGTATTCAGATTGCTCTGTTACCATCATCACCATGCATCTTCAGAACTTTTTCAACTTCCCCAACTGAAACTCTTTTTTTTTTTAACTTTTGTTTAATGAATATAGATTTCCGAAGTACAGATTATGGATTACAATGGCTTCCCTCCCGCCCCATAACGTCCCTCCCACCCACAACCCTCCCTTTTCCCACTCCCTCTCCCCTTCCATTCACATCAAAATTCATTTTTGATTCTCTTTATATACAGAAGATAAGTTTAGCATACATTAAGTAAAGATTTCAACAGTTTGCTCCCACACAGAAACATAAAGTGAAAAATACTGTTTGAGTACTAGTTATAGCACTAAATCTCAATGTACAGTACACTAAGGACAGAGATGCTACATGAGGAGTAAGTGCACAGTGACTCCTGTTGTTGACTTAACAAATTGACACTCTTGTTTATGGCATCAGTAATCACCCTAGGCTCTTGTCATGAGCTGCCAAGGCTATGGAAGCCCCCTGAGTTCACCAACTCTGATCATATTTAGACAAGGCCATGGTCAAAGTGGAAGTTCTCTCCTCCCTTCAGAGAAAGGTACCTCCTTCTTTGATGACCCGTTCTTTCCACTGGGATCTCACTCGCGGAGATCTTTCATTTAGTTTTTTTTTTTTTTTCCAGAGTGTCGTGGCTTTCCATGCCTGCAATACTCTCATGGGCATTTCAGCCGGATCTGCATGCCTTAAGGGCTGATTCTGAGGCCAGAGTGCTGTTTAGGACATCTGCCATTCTATGGACTGCTGTGTATCTCACTTCCCATGTTGGATCATTCTCTCCCTTTTTTATTCTATCAGCTAGTATTTGCAGACACTAGTCTTGTTTATGTGATCCCTTTGGTTCTTAGTCTTATCATTACGATCAATTGTGAACAGAAATTGATCACTGGGACTAGTGAGATGGCATTGGTACATGCCACCTTGATGGGATTGAATTGGAACCCCCTGGTATGTTTCTAACTCTACCGTTTGAGGTAAGTCAGCTTAAGCATATCCCGAATTGCACATCTCTTCAATCACTTTTTAGTTAAGTTTCAGCACTTAAGAATAATTGTGTATTGATTACAGAATTCAACCAAAAATATTAAATAGAACAAACAAAAAAAATACTAAGAGGGATAACATATTAAGTTGTTCATCAACAGTCAGGGTGAGGGTTGATCAAGTCACTGTTTCTCATAGTGTTCATTTCACTTTAAGAGGTTTCCTGTTTGGTGCTCAGTTAGTTGTCACCTATCAGGGAGAACATGTGGTATTTGTCCCTTTGGGATTGGCTTATTTCACTCATTATAATGTTTTCCAAATTCCTAACAGGGATCATTTTCAGTTAAATTTAAACACCTAAGAATAATTCTGTGTTAATTACAGAGTTCAACCAAAAGTACTAGAACAAAAGAAAGAGAAAATACTAAAGTGGATAAAGTATTACATTGTACATCAACAGTCAGGACAAGAGCTGATCAAGTCAGTGTTTCTCATAGTGTCCATTTCACTTCAACAGGTTTTCCCTTTTGTGCTCAGTTAGTTGTCGCCGATCAGGAAGAACACATGATATTTGTCCCTTTGGGACTGGCTTAATTCACTCAGCACCAGATTTCAGGACATACTACAGGGCAGTTGTAATCAAAACAGCATGGTACTGGTACAGAAACAGATGGATAGACCAATGGAACAGAATTGAAACACCAGAAATCAATCCAAACATCTACAGCCAACTCATATTTGATCAAGGATCCAAAACCAATCCCTGGAGTAAGGACAGTCTATTCAATAAATGGTGCTGGGAAAATTGGATCTCCACATGCAGAATCATGAAGCAAGACCCCTACCTTTCACCTTACACAAAAATTCACTCAACATGGATTGAAGACTTAAATCTACGACCTGACACCATCAAATTATTAGAGAGCATTGGAAAAACCCTGCAAGATATAGGTACCGGCAATGACTTCTTGGAAAACACCCAGAAGCACAGGTAGTCAAAGCCAAAATTAACATTTGGGATTGCATCAAATTGAGAAGTTTCTGTACTGCAAAAGAAACAGTCTGGAAAGTGAAGAAGCAACCAACAGAATGGGAAAATATATTTTCAAACTATGCAACAGATAAAGGTTTAATAACCAGAATCTACAAAGAAATCAAGAAACTCCACAGCATCAAAACAAACAACCCACTTAAGAGATGGGCCAAGGACCTCAATAGACATTTTTCAAAAGAGGAAATCCAAATGGCCAACAGACACATGAAAAAATGTTCAAGATCACTAGCAATCAGGGAAATGCACATCAAAACCACAATGAGGTTTCACCTCACCCTGGTTAGAATGGCTCACATTCAGAAATCTACCAGCCAGCGCCACGGCTCACTAGGCTAATCCTCCACCTTGCGGCGCCGGCACACCAGGTTCTAGTCCCTGTTGGGGCGCTGGATTCTGTCTCGGTTGCCCCTCTTCCAGGCCAGCTCTCTGCTGTGGCCAGGGAGTGCAGTGGAGGATGGCCCAAGTGCTTGGGCCCTGCACCCCAGGGGAGCCCAGGAGAAGTACCTGGCTCCTGCCATCAGATCAGTGCAGTGGCCATTGGAGGGTGAACCAACGGCAAAGGAAGACCTTTCTCTCTCTCTCTCTCTCTCTCTCACTGTCCACTCTGCCTGTCAAAAAAAAAAAAAAAAAAGGAAAAGAAAAGAAATCTACCAACAACAGATGCTGGAGAGGATGTGGGGAAAAAGGGACACTAACCCACTGTTGGTGGGAATGCAAACTGGTTAAGCCACTATGGAGGTCAGTCTGGAGATTCCTCAGAAACCTGAATATAACCCTACCGTTCAACCCAGCCATCCCACTCCTTGGAATTTACCCAAAGGAAATTAAATTGGCAAACACAAAAACTGTCTGCACATTAATGTTTATTGCAGCTCAATTCACAATAGCCTAGACCTGGAATCAACCTAAATGCCCATCAACAGTAGACTGGATAAAGAAATTATGGGACATGTACTCTATAGAATACTATACAGCAGTCAAAAACAACGAAACCTGGTCATTTGCAACAAGATGGAGGAATTTGGAAAACATCATGCTGAGTGAATTAAGTCAGTCCCAAAGGGACAAATATCATATGTTCTCCCTGATAGGCGACAACTAACTGAGCACCAAAGGGGAAACTTTTTGAAGTGAAATGAACACTATGAGAAACTGTGACTTGATCAGCTCTTGTCCTGACGGTTGATGTACAATGTAATACTTTATCCATTTTCGTATTTTTTTGTTCTAATACCATTGGTTGAACTCTGTAATTAACACACAATTATTCTTAGGTGTTTAAATTTTAACTGTAATTTATTATTAAAATATAAATATATATACATATGATTTAATTATTGTAAATTATATATATAAATATCTATTAGTTGTAAGAATAAAGCATTCTTTCTCCAATAAGTAGTGAAGATAATATAACTCAGATATAAAAAGAATGAAATTCTGACATTTTCAATAAAATGTGTGCAACTTGAGTACATTATGCTAAGTGGAATAAGCCAGACACAAAAAGAAGAATATTGAATTTTCTCTTATTTGTGATAGTTAATATATATGTAGAAATACTACTATTGTTTTAATAATGGTGTGATTAATTTGAAATTTACTATATATGCATGAAAGGGACATCATTTCATTTCATTATTGTTTATACTCTTTGCCTATTTCCTGCTGCTTTATACTCTTTTTAATATCCTTTTTGTTGAATTATTTATTTAATGAAGCATTAGGAGTTTGTAATTGAAGGAAAGAAGGAAACAAGGAAAGAAGGAAGAAAGGAAGGAATGAAGTTAAAAAGTAAAGAGAAAAAAGATGGAGGGAGAGAGGAATGAGAGTATCATAATATTCTTAGAATTTTATCTACGAACTGAACTGCATCTGTTTTATTTGTATTATATCACATTAACATAAGAATTAATGAAAATTGTTTTATAGTATCATGCACTTGATGTGACCCTTAGAATCCAATGTATTAATTATTCTTTTAAAAAATAAGTAGAGAAGTGAATCTAAACTCTGCTATCAAATCTATTCCTGATAAAAAGACTGAGGATTGAAATGAAAACACTTCTTTTTATTTTAAGAATTTTTATTTGAAAGGCAGAGTTAGAGTTCAGGGAGAGACAGAGAGAGATCCTTTATGTGTTAGCTCACTCCCCAGATGGCCATAACTTGGCCAATCTGAACCCATGAGCCAGGAGCATCCTCTGATCTCTCATGTGTGTACAGGGGTCCAAACATTTGGGCCATCCTCCACCTATTTCCCGGGTGTATCAGCAGGGAGCTGGATTGGAAGTGAAGCAGTTGGGACTTGAGTCCACGCCCATATGGGAAGCCAGTGCTGCAGACAGAGGCCTAACCTGCAAAGTCACAGCACAGGTTCCAAAAACATCATTTTCATTCTAATTATATTTATTTATTTTTTTTTAATTTTAATTAAGTTAAACAAATTTCATGCATTTCATATATAGAGATTTAGGAACATAGTGATACTTCCTACTCAACCTTCCCTCCCTCCCATGCTCCAACCCTTCTTCCTCCTCCCTCTCCAATTCCCACTCTTAATTTTTACAAAGCTCTACTTTCAGTTTATCTGATCATAAAGTTAATACTTTCTTGAGGATGTTTGAATCTATGTTCATCAGGGATATTGGTCTATAGTTCTCTTTCTCTGTTGTATTTTTTCTGATTTATGAATTAAAGTGATGCAAGCTTCATAGAAGGAGTTTGGGAGAATTCTTTTCCTCTCAGTTGTTTTGAATAGCTTGAGAAGAACTGGAATTAGTTCTTTATTTTTTTAACTTTTATTTAGTAAATATAATTTTCCAAAGTACAGTTTATGGATTACAATGGCTTTTTCCCCCCATAACTTCCCTCCCACTCTTACCCCTCCCATCTCCGCTCCCTCTCCCATTCCATTCACATCAAGATTCATTTTCAATTATCTTTACATACAGAAGATCAATTTAGTATGTATTAAGTAAAAATTTCATCAGTTTGCACCCACACAGAACATAAAGTGTAAAATACTGTTTGAGTACTAATTATAGCATTAATTCACATTGGACAACACATTAAGGACAGAAAATATCTGATAGAATTCTGCAGTGAAGCCATCTGGTCCTGGGCTTTTCTTTGTTGGGAGGGTCTTTATTACTGATTTAATCTCTTTCTTGGTTATTTGTCTGTTTAGCTTTTCTATGTCTTCTTGACTCAATTTTGGTAGATTGTATATGTCCTGACATCTATCTGCTTCTTCCCGTTTTTCCAATTTATTGGCATAGAGTTCTTTGTAGTAATTTCTGATGGCTCTTTTTATTTCTATAGTGTCTGTTGTTACATTTATTTTTCATCCTTGATGCTATTGATTTGTGTGTTCTGCTTCTTTTTATGGTTAGTTGAACCAGTGTGCATCAATTTTGTTTATTTTTCCAAAAAACCTCTTAATTTCACTGATCTTTTGTATTGTGTTTTTGGTTTCAATTCTATTTATTTCTTCTCTAATTTTAATTATTTCTTTCTTCCTACCAATTCAAGGTGTTATTTTGTTGTTTTTCTAAGGTCCTTGAGATGCATGGATAGCTCATTTATTTGGTACCTTCCCAATATTTTCATATAGGCACCAATTTCTATAAACTTCCCTCTTACCACTGCTTTTGCTGTATCCCATAAGCTTTGATTTGATGTATTGTCATCTTCATTCATTTTCAGACAATTTTTTATTTCTCTTTTGATTTATTCTATGACCCATTGTTCATTCAGGAGAATGTTGATCAGTCTCCATATGCTTGCAAATGATCTAGAGATTCTTGAGTTATTGATTTCCAGATTCATTTCACTGTGGTCAGAGATGATGCATGGTATGATTTTGATATTTTATGTGTGTGGATTTACTGATACTGGCTTTATGGTCTGTCCTAGAGAAAGTTCCATGCACTGATGAAAAGAATATATATTCTATAACTGTGGGATGAAAGGTTCTGTAGCTATCACTTATGTCCATTTGGTCCATACTATAGATTAGCTCTGTTTGTTAATTTTTTGTCTGGTTGATCCATCTATTGATGAAAGTGAGGTGTTGAAGTCCCCCGTTTCTATTGTATTGGAGTTTATGTCTCCCTTTAGATCCATTAACATTTCTTTTAAATTGTCAGGTGCCCTGTAATTAGGTGCATATATAATTATTATAGTCACATCTTCCTGTTGGATTGATCACTTAATCATTACATAGTGCCTGTCTTCAACTCTTTTAACAGTTTAATAGTCATACAATAGTATGACTATTGGTAAATAATGACTTGGCCCTGCCATTTTTTCATAAATATTCATATGTTTACTTTGGATTTCTTTTGTACTTTTACTTTGGGATTTTTCTGCTTTTGCATTCTTTCATAATGATGGCTATCTTTCTGTATAACACATCCTTAAGCATATTTTGTAAGGCTGGTTGAGTGGTGACAAATTCTCCCAATTTCTGTTTGTTATGGATGGTCTTTCTTTCACCTTCACTCATAAATGACAGCTTTTCAGGGTATAGTATTCTGGGATGACAGGTTTTTTTTTTGTTTGTTTGTTTTTTTTTTTTTTACTTCTGACTTGTATTATGTCTCACTGTTCTCTCCTAACCTGTACTGTTTCTCATGACAAGTCAGCTTTGAGCATAATTGGAGATCCTCTGAAAGTAATTTGGCATTTATCTTATGCACATTTTAGAATCTTTAAGTTATCCTGTGGAAAGTTTGACTACAAGGTGTCATGATGAAGATCCTCTCTGGCGATGTCTATAAGGAGATCTATGTGCTTCCTGTACTGGATGTCCCTTTCACTATCCAAAGTGGGAAATATTTCTGTTATTAATTCACTAAATAGGCCTTCTAGTCCATTCTCTCTTTCCAGAAATTCAGGAACTCCTAAGACCTGTATGTTGGGTCATTTGGTAGTATCCCATAAATTTCCAACACTGGTTTTTGAGTTTTCTAATTTCTTCCTGTTTTCAAAGATTTGTCTTCTAGCTCAGATATTATTTCTTGTGCCTCACCAAGTCTGCTGTTAAAAATTTCCAGCCCATTTTTTATTTGATCTACTGAATTCTTCATTTGTAATATTTGACAGTGATTTATCTTAAAAATCTCAATTTCATCAGAAAAATTTCATTCATTTCATGTATGGCTTTCTTTAGTTTGTGGATTTGCTCTGATTGCTTTTGAGTAATCCTATGATTAATTTTTAGAATTCCATTTCTAGAATTTCATCAATCTCATTTTTATTTATTTATTTGACAGATAGAGTTAGACAGTGAGAGAGAGAGAGACAGAGAGAAAGATCTTCCTTCCATTGGTTCACCCCCCAGTGGCTGCTACGGCCAGAGCTATGCCAATCCAAAGCCAAGAGCCAGGTGCTTCTTCCTGGTCTCCCATGCGGGTGCAGGGGCCCAAGCATTTGGGCCATCCTCCACTGCCTTCCCAGACCACAGCAGAGAGCTGGACTGGAAGAGAAGCAACCGGGATTAGAACCCCATGCCCATATGGGATGCTGGTGCCGCAGGTGGAGGATTAACCAAGTGAGTCATGGCGCCGGCCCCTCATCAATCTCTTCATCTTAACATTCTAATTTTGGAATGTTGTGTTCTTTTGGAGGAATTAATGGTGTCTTCCTTATTCATTTTTCTTGAATTTTAGGCAATTGTGGAGTTACTTGTTGGTTTTCCTCTGATGGCTTTTATATTTGAACCATGCTTCTGTGGTTTAGTGGAATCTCTGTACTTTCAATGAATACCAAGAGGTGTGTTCTCAGTGTGGCTAGGGAACTCTTGTCAGTGCTCCAGGGTGTGGCAAGTATCCAAGGTAACATCCAAGTTGGGTGAGAGAGATCTCTTAACAGAAGTAGGGAAATGATCACCTCTGTTGGTGTAATCACCCCCTCACCACCTCTCCTCCAAGCTGAGCAATGCCTAGATGTTATTCTCCAGTGAGTTCAGCACTCATATACACTGCCATATGAACTGCACAAAGGATCTGCACAGTTCTCCCTCTGAGCATGGTTCTTACTGCAATGACCTGCCCCAGGCAGCCAAAAAGCTCTGATCCTGTGGAGCCACACCCAATGATTTCTCAAAGACCTAGCAATACCCTGCACCCTCCTGTTTAGCCACTGAGTTCCCACAGTCATTGGGTGCAGAGTTTCCACTCTGTCTTGCAAGCCTATGCAGTGAACAGAGAGGCAAATTTTCCCAGAATCAGCTCTGCATAGGCAGCTTGAGCCTGTGTTATATTGTGAGACTGGAGGAGCCTCACGGTCCTACATGGGTGCCCCGGCCCTGTCAATCTTTCCAGGCAGGTTCAGAATCAGTGGGGACTGTGGCTATTTCCTCCTGCTAGAATCTCTGGATCATTGCATACACAAGAGCCACTGGATGAATGTTGCCCTCTCCCTGCCACTGCTGCCACTAATGCCGAGAAGATGGTGCACTGTCTCAGCAGTTGCTGTTCATGGGCACAAAAGCTGCTGCAGCAGCCTTCCAAGCCTTAAATGGTGGGTTCCATTGTGGAGAGGATGGGGTGAGATAAATGTACCACTTTTAATTTCACTGGGTCTGTGGGTAACCACTAGTAACCGCTAGCCCCTAGGGCACCAGTCTGGACTCATGATGTGCTCTCTCTCCAGCTATATCACCACGGGTTCCTGCAGTCTGGTTTCACCTCCATCTCCAAGCTGTTGCCTGCTCTCAACAGCTGAAGTCGTGTGTTGTGTCCAGGTTTGTGCTCTACATCTGCACCTTCCACACAGGTCCACAGTACTTCTCTTCCTTTTGTAGAATTTCCAGTGTAGTTTTCTAATTCTCCCCTGGGAGTATCCTACATTTTTTTTTTTACTATTTATCCCTAGCCTACAGCAGTATATCATTCCCTATTCTGCCACCCTGGCATCTTCCTCAATCTAATTATATTTAACGAGACCAAACAATTTCTAAATCTTTTATAGTTCTAGAGTATGGATCTTAAATTTGAATGAGATTCTTTTTTGTCTTTCTTTTTCATAAAAAAATTATATGTATGCACAGAAGATTTACTCATCCTCAAAATATCTTGAAGAAAGAAAAAATATATATTCCTATAACTAATTCTTTTTAGAAAAGATTCATTATTTTGAAGGCAGAGTGACAGAGAGACTGTGCAAAACACAGAGGTCTTTGATCTGTTGGTTCACTTTCCAAATGGCCACAACAGCCATGATTTCATCTGGGTCTTCTACAGGGAGGCAGGGGCCCAACTACTTTGACCATCCCAGGCTGCTTTTCCAGATGTATGAACAAAAAGCTGGACTGGAAGCAACGTACTTGAGTTTTTAAGCCAGAACTCTTTGCAAGAGGTGCCTTAACTAGTTGTCACACAATTAACCTTCCTATGGTTAATTCTTTAACCTCTCTTTCACTTATCAAAATAGTCATATTTGTGCTTTTTTGACACATTTCCAACACTTTCAGAAAGGTCTTATTCTTGCTACAATCATATCCAGTCTGGGAAGCAGAAGTAATATGTAGGAGTGTTTATTTCTTCCAGAAAAATTTAGAGAGGCATAAAGTAAAATAGAAGAAAAATGCATGCAAATAGCACAAAATGGTGCCCTTTATAGTATAATTCATAAATACATGTTGGTAGAAATTAACTAAGTAAAATAAATGTTATAAATATTAGCATTGTGTCAATTTGTTTAGGAGTGAAATTTTATTTCATCTTCTCTGTCATCTTACAAAATTTCCATATGTTCATCATAATTTTGTGTAGCCTTGGTAATTTTGTGTAGCCTTGTGTCAGGATAAGATGTTTAGATGAAAAGATTGTCATAATTTCCCCACCCTGTTGAAGGACAATACAGTTATTAAACCTGAAGGAGAAAATGTAGATGAGAAACAAATCAAAATTTTTCACTTTAGGGGAAGACATTTGGTGCAGCAGTTAAGTTGCTCCATGAGATACTTGAATCTCATTTCAAAGGGATAAGTTTGAGCCCTGGCTACTGTGATTTTGATTACAACTTTCACTTGATGTACATCCTCTGAGGCACCAGAAGATGGGTCAGATAATTGGATCCTTGACATATACATGGAAGACTCAGGTGTAGTTCTTGGCTGCTGGCTGTGGCCTAGTCTAGCCCTGGCTCTTTAGGGTATTTGGCAGGTGTACCAGTGAATGGAAGATATATATACATCTCTGTGTGTTTTTACCTTTGAAATAAAAAAGTGAAGCTATATGCTTTCTTTAAATTAAAATATTTAAACCATATAATACTTTATACATTAAAAATCTTGCTTTCAATTAAGATTTAGGATATTATTTTAAAGAATTCCTAATTAATACAAATAATGCAAAACCCAAATGAATGAACTAGGGAAGCAAAGCAGAAGATTCTATGAAAAATTTCACAGAAGAAATAATACTGGAGCAATCAACTTGGCTCCCATTCAATTTGTCTTCTGTGAAGCCTGAAGCCAAGATTAACATTTGGTAGGTTCTTAATAAGTTGTGTCAAATTAATAATTCAGAAGGAAAGAGGAATTCAGGAAGGAATACTGTAGAGAGAAAAGTTAAAGTAATATCTTGGGATATGATGTCATTTTCTCTCGTTAAAATGCTGTAGAGCATATTTAACACAAAAGCCTAAATCAAGGACTGGCAAAAATTTTGTAAAGGGTCAAATAACAAATATTTTAGGTTTTGCAGACTACTACTACCTCTGCTGCAATTACTGAACTTTGCTATGGACAGAAACATTCATGTGCAATGATAAATGTAATACTTTTTGTGACCGCAACCTTTAGTGGTATTATTCAACCATGCATACAAATGTTCCAGCTCTTGATAAGCACTAGTAGTTAAAACTGTTGCCCAGGAGAATCTATAAATAAAGGTGATCTTTGTTTCCTTATTTCAAGACATCTGACTTTGTAAAAGAAGAATTGTTGACAACATTTTTCCTTAAGAAACTCTGCAATGAAGATTCATCTCCTTTTCTTTATTCTATTCCTTTTGGTCACAGTTTTACCAGGTAATATACAAATATTTATGGGACTATTTTACTAATCACTTTGAGGAGACAACTCTTGTTTCTTGCTTGAAATGTGATAATAGCATAGTTATTAAAAGAGTATTACACTACAGGTAATATGATATTTTGGAACAGAACAAAGCAATATTGTCTAAACTGGTGAGTAGTAAATAAAGTACATAATTTGCATAAATAATATTTTGTAGTTTAGATAAAAATTACCGTGGTTATTTGAAATATAAGGTAAGAGGGAGGTAGTCTATATTACCTTTGCAATTCTTCTGTAGATGTAAAATTTCAAAATTAAAAAAAATTACATTAATCCTATCACCTTCATATACCATCAGTTATTTAGAATTTATTCTTGATGGGTCCTATATTTTGCTTGGAAGAATATTGCCCAATCAAGTAGTAAAAGGTAAGTGGATCCGTGTTATAAATCTATTTATCTTCTTCTTTTTAGCCTATGACAATAGACTGCTTCCCATTAGTAGAAATCTTTTCTTAGTACTCTCTTCTCAGTCCTTCAGGAAAACTACATCCATTATTGCCCTTTCTTTAAATAGTTCTTATCATTAGCTGGCTTTGAGTGCTAGAGATCACGTGAATGTTGAATCATACCTATGCACAAGCTATATTTTTATGCAACTTGCCTCTCTCCAAGAACTATCCCTACACTTATGGTATATAACAAGCTTCTCTTCTGTTGAATTAGTGTGTTGGCATCAATTTCACAGAAATAGTAAGTCCTGCAAATGTAGAGATCATTGGGTCTGTCTCTTTCTTCTTCAATAGCTTGAAGAGAAAGGATGAGCTAAATCTAGCCAGTTTGTGTTAGTGGCAATGAAATCAGACTCTTATTCACTAGTCGTCAGACAATAATCCTTTTTAGTATCTGGCTGTTTTTTTCTAAGCTCACCAGAAATCATATAGAGGATCAGGAGATAAATTAACTTGTCCTCTTACTTTGAGTATTATGAAATCCATAATGATAATCTAAACATTCATACATAATACATTTAAAAAATAACCATTTAAAACTTATCAGTGGATAAAGTTCTATATTGAGAGCAAACATCAGTGAAGATACAATGTAAATACACCCATACATATTTACATACAGTTTGCAGTGTTAAGATGACTAAAGTTAAAAGGTAAGGATGACCCAAGAAACCATGCCACAAGAGACAGTGTAAGGAAGGTTTTCCAGAATATACTTCAAGTTCTGTGTGTCTTGGTAAAACATAGATACATAAAGTTTAGTACTAAATCACTCACTATATAATCAGGATACATATTTTCTCCTCAAAATTAAAAAAGATTGAACTAGATTTTTTAAACAGAAATGAGCAGTTAGAATAGTGTACCTCGCCTGGTATTGCAGTCATATTTGGCAGTTGAACTAAAGTGAATAAAAATAAATGTCAATTGTTTTTAAATTTCATCTTCAGTCTTTTAGATGATGAAAGTCCTTACTTAATCTTGAGAGTAAAATTCAATTCTTCCTACTCAGAAAATTAGACAGAAAATATGTCTCGGTAAAAGTCCCTAGAATTTTACATACAGAGAAATATCAATTCAAGTAACTTAGCTTTCTTCTTCATTTTCTAGAGCTTGTAATTGCACAAAAAGTCTAAAAGAGAGAGTCTTGCATTACCTGGCCATTCCTTTCATTTTCCCTGCTAAATTGGAAAATGCATTATTGCCAAAAATGTCATCTCTTTAAAACTTCCATGTTCTTTGTATGTAGGATAGCATAGTATTGTAGTGATTCCCTTGATTCCAGGGAAGTTAATGGAAGCCCAAGAAATAAGAAACAGATGAGTGAAAATAAAAATAACTCGTAAGTTGAAGATTTGTATTAGGAACTTTTTGCCCAGTTCTAGATTCCACATTAAGTTGAACTTTATATAATGTTTAAACAAATTCCCTATCATGTCAGAAGGTTGTAATGTATTATAATTGATACATATGAAGTGTTGTAAGAGAAGTGGAGGAACAGAGTACTTCTCTCTACAAGATATCAGAAGAGACATCAAAAACAAGATAGTATTTGAATAACATATGAGAATGGAGACACTACTGGTTTGGTTTATCACTAGGACAACGGTTAATCAGGGATGATTGTATACTAGAAAACATTAGGCAATGTCTGGAGATATTTTAGGTCATCACAACTGTGCTACTGGTGTTTAGAAGTAGAGGGTAAGTGATACTTCTAAATGTCTTACAATGCAGAGACAGCCCTCCAGAGCCACAAATTGCCTAGCCCAAAAGGTCAATATTGTGTGGGATGAGAACTCTGACCTAAAGCTTGGCTTAGAATTTGACAAGATTTTATTTATTTATTTATTTATTTATTTATTTATTTATTTTTGACAGGCAGAGTGGACAGTGAGAAAAAGAGACAGAGAGAAAGGTCTTCCATTGCCATTGGTTCACCCTCCAATGGCCGCCGTGGCCGGCGTGCTGCGGCCGGCGCACCGCACTGATCCGATGGCAGGAGCCAGGTGCTTCTCCTGGTTTCCCATGGGGTGCAGGGCCCAAGCACTTGGGCCATCCTCCACTGAACTCCCTGGCCACAGCAGAGAGCTGGCCTGGAAGAGGGGCAACCGGGACAGAATCCGGTGCCCCGACTGGGACTAGAACCCGGTGTGCCGGCGCCGTAAGGCAGAGGATTAGCCTGTTGAGCCGTGGCGCTGGCCAAGATTATTTTTAATAAACATTAGTCGTAGTTTTACTCTTCCAGATATGGGAAAGAGAAGTTTGTCCTACGTGTCAATCTTTACAGCATTGTAAGAATATCCTCATGACTCCAGTTACAAAATCATCACTCATTCTTTTGTGATTGATGGAAAAAGAATCAGGAGCAGGAGTTAATAACATTTTTCTAATAATTAGCGAATAGTTTAGGTTTTATAAATCCTGTGCTTTTAATTGTGTTATCGTAAAGCAAAAGCAGTTGCAGACAATATGTCAGTAAGTGGGTATGGTTCTGTATCAAACAAATTTTATAAAAATAGATGGCAGTCTGAAATTGGCACCATGTCTACAGTCTTTTGCTTCACAGTCAAGAGGATTAAGACACTAACAATGATTGGAAGAAATTCTTTTTAAATCACTATTATTTCAGAAACTGATGAAAATGAGAAACAGTACCACTGGTAGTTTTAGAAATCATGTAATGTCTAATAATGGTTGAACATTTTACCACTCTTACTTTTTTTTAACTAATGTTATCATCAGATGTGTATCTAAATCAAATCGTGTTATTGAGAAAGTAAATTCTAAAATATTGAGAAGAGTTTTGGGAATTCAAACACGTTGACTAACATTCAACATTTTAGTAAATTAAAATCAAGCTATAGTAGAAATCTGTGACAAGCTCATAAAGCACATTATTAATTACATAAGTGTTCTTAGAAAAGAACAGGGCAGTCCAAATGCACCTAGTTGACTGTAGAAACAGCTTGATAGATGACAAATTGTATTTACTGTTTTATTGTACACCTAGGGAACCATCCTTGAGTTAGTCTTCAATTACTTGTAAGACAGCAATTTGAAAACTCAAATCCAAGAACAATTTCTGATTTTTAGGACATAACTTACACCAAATGGCAATAAATTCACTTACACTCTGTGCTGTAGGTTATTTTCACTCTTTTGCATATTGGAATTTCTCATTTTAAAATGTAGGCATGTCTCTGTCAGGATACTAATTCTAGTCATTCTTTCCTCCTTACAGCCAAAAGGAAATATCCCCAATATGGTAGCTTGGATTTGTCAAAAGAGTGCATAGATGGTAACGGTCGATGTAGAAATTATTGCCCTGAAAATGAGGTTAGAATCGCTTACTGCATCAGGCCAGGAACTCATTGCTGCCTGGAGTCTGAAGGATGAGAGAAGAAAAGAGACAAAGGCTCCAAGAGAAGATAAGTGTTATGAAGTCTTCCCAGCATATCCTTCAAGGCCTGTGTGTCTATAAAACTCAGAAAATTAAATAAATTTAATTCTGAGCCACTAATAAAGGGTTCCATTTCAGACATATGTCTGGTTACTTTACACTGCAATTTTCTCTTGATTTCTTGGTACCAGAAAAAAAGCATCATTTATTTTATGGAAGTTCCTCAATAATTACTCAAAGTTCTTTTTGCCTTGTGTTACTCAACATAAGTAATGTTGTTGGAAACCCCAGGTCAAAGAATTGGAGAAGCATATGTCTGAGACAAAAAAAAAAAAGTGCCATTTTTAAATTATGCTACTCTTGATATTAAGCATATGAAACATAAGTACACTGGGCTTTGCAGACTAGGCTTTGATAGTGAAGATGTTTTGCATGAGAGAGAGCTGAAGTGAGAGGATGACCAGAGTGCAAGAATGGACGACCAAAGAAAAACCACAACTAGCTGCAATTTCTTCTCTGATTTTTTATTTAGTAGGGAAGAAATGTGCATCAGGAAATAGGAGAGAGGGTGAGAATGGAAGAAAAGAATTTTCAAAAGGACAGGAGACTAGCTAATTAGAAATTTTTGTCCTGGCAGTCAGAAACTATAGCTAACAGTTTCAGAGGAGATAAAAAAACAAAGGAAGGGAAAATAATCTTCACATTGCATTTTATTTGCCCCAGTTTCTCTCCTACTGTCTTGATAGCCCACATAGTACCCTTCCTTACAATCTTATCAATAATATGAGCACAACTATCACACACAGTTTCCATACAAAATGCTAATTCTTGAAATTGGAAATACAACTTAGTGATTTGTATTAATTCAAAATTAAAGAAATATCACTAATACCATAGCACAAAAACAAAATAGAAGTTTTCCATTTCCCCAAAAGGTGATTAACTTCCCCAAAAGATAATTAATTTCTGGAAAATCACCTAAAGAAATAGGAAGCTTATTGAACATATATGCATGGGATAAGATAAGAATCTAGAAAGACATGAGAAATCAAAAAAAACTCTTGATATTTTATGATGTTATCTCTATAAATATATTGTTTTCCAAATGCAAATATGAGATTTAACCATTATCTATAACATTGTAATGCATGGAGAACTATTTTCCCCTATTTAGATAAGATATATACACAAATATATTTCTATCATAAGGGATTGATTTTTGGTGTTTTATTTAAAAGAATATATCACATACACTACAAAACAATTATCCAATAAGCACATATTAGACCTTTACATGCATTACATGTATTACCTTTCACAGATTTTAATAACTTAAAATAGTGTTTGACTACTTAATGTGTTCCCATGTAATACAGATATCATCATATGGGCAGAGTTGCAAAGAAAGAGGAATAGAGAGACAGAGATCTTCCTTCTTCTGATTTACTTCCCAAAAGGGTGCAATAGTCTTGTAAGCCAGGATCCGGAACTCCGTCTGAATCTCCCACATGGCTGGAGGGTACCCAAGCACTTGGGCCATCTTCCGCTGCTTTCCCAAGTACATAAGCATGGAATTGGATTGGAAGTAGAGCAGCCAGTACTTCAAACAATGGTCTTAAGGGATGCTGGCATCATAAGTGGCAGCTTAACCCACTGTACCACAATGCTGGCCCCTGAAATACTTTTACAGTATTCATTTATAACAGGGTTTTCAGTGTTGGCAACAACTGATATTTGGTCTAATTCTCTGCTATGGGGGCTCTCCTGTCAATCATATGTTTAGTAGCAGGATGTTTCTCAGCATACCTGGCCTCTGCCCACTAGATAGCACTCTTTCTCTTGATTGTGGTGAGTGAAAGTCTAGTGCCATCTCAAATATCCTCTTTAGAGGATAAAATTCACTCGTTGCTAAGAAATATTGATTTCTAAAGTAAAACACTTATTCTCATGGAAATTTAAACTTAAAAATGGAAATTATTACATCAACAGTAACATTTTCTGGTAGCTAATAACATTTTCTGTACCTTATGAGAATAGCTACCTATTCAATATTTTTATATATTATTTTCTGTGGGCTAGAGATAATATGCAGATGACAGAGGAAAGACAACTAGACCATGTTGAGAAGGAGACCAGTGAAATGAATTACTTGATGTGAAAGCTTGGTTTTATATTTATTTCACCTAACTGGAAGCTGAGCCATCACTATACCAAGAGCTCTAAGTATAAGTGAGAGTTTTAATACACTGTTAATAAGGAGAAAATTCAACTTGAGAATATGAGGAGCCACCAAGAAATTAGAGGTGGTAATAATTCTAGAAAGCCAGTAACAAGTTGGAAATGATGAGCACTCTGCTAGAAAAGCCACTGAGAAATCTGCCCACAAACAGGACTGTGACAAGACTATTGATATGCCTTCTATCGCTTGGTTTTCCACAGAGAAAAACAAAACCTTCTACACTTCTGAACTAGTCTTTTCTTATGTGGTAATGTATACATTCAAGCCATCAGCCTCTGCCTTAAGTTCAAAATCAAATGATAGAAATTGGAAAGACAATGTGAAGTTATATACATCAAGTATGAAATTAATATGCTCCCTTGAGGAAATTTTTAAGTGTTTTATTTATTTATTTATTTTTTATTTTCTGACAGGCAGAGTGGACAGTGAGAGAGAGAGACAGAGAGAAAGGTCTTCCTTTTGCCGTTGGTTCACCCTCCAATGGCAACCGTGGCCGGCGCGCTGCGGCCGGCGCACCGCGCTGATCCCATGGCAGGAGCCAGGTACTTCTCCTGGTCTCCCATGGGGTGCAGGGCCCAAGGACTTGGGCCATCCTCCACTGCACTCCCTGGCCATAGCAGAGAGCTGGCCTGGAAGAGGGGCAACCGGGACAGAATCCGGCGCCCCGACTGGGACTAGAACCCGGTGTGCCGGCACCGTAAGGCAGAGGATTAGCCTAGTGAGCCACGGCGCCGGCCTTAAGTATTTTTACATGTGATGTCAAGACTAAAAAACTCCAGGAACACCTTTGATGAAGTTCCTCAAACTGTTCCCTTACACAGATTGAGGTATTAGTAATTATTCTGTCTCTAGAACTTACACATGTTATCTAATTTTGTAATTTATCAACTACACAATAAAAAGGGAAAGCAAATAATTAAAAAGAAAAAAATGATTTGTCAGCTTTCCTACTAATTTGCTGTGATTTTTTTGTTGTGTAAATTGACAAATAATCTGGATAATGTTTCTAAATATTATTATTGTTATTATTATTATTAATAGGTTGGAGGGGAAACAGAGACAGAGAACAAGCTCCTTTCTGCTCGTGGACTCTACAGATGCCTGCAACAGTTAGGCCTGGGCCAGGCCCAGCCTGGGAGCCAGGAACTCAATCCATGTCTTCCATACAGTGGTAGGGACACAAGTACTTAAACATAATCTGCTCCCTGCTAGTATGTACATTAACAGGAAGCTGGAATTTGCAGCTGAACAGGATTCTGAACAAGGTAGTTCAACATGGTTGCAGACATTTTTTTTTTTTTTTTAAGATTTGTTTATATCAGAATCACAGAGAATGGGAGAGACAGAAAGAGTAGGAGGGAGAGAGAGAGCTTCCATCCACTGGTTCACTATCAAATCGCAGCAACAGCCATTCCAGACCTGCTGCATTAGTGCAGGGACCCAAGCACTTGGGCCATCTTCCATTACTTTCCAAGGCACATTAGCAGGAAGCTGGATTGGAAGTGGAGCAGCCAGGACTCGAACCAATGGCCATATGGGATGTCGGAGCTGCAGACGGCAGCATAACTACAGCACCACAGCACTGGTCCTGGATGCAGACATATTAATGAACACACCAAACATCCGCCCTATGCTGGATAGTTTTAAATTAAACTAGTCAGTTTTTCAAAACTTAAGTTTTGTGTTTTATCTCCTTTGAGCCAGAATACTCATATAAATTTTTATGTTGCTGCATTTTCTTTTGTTTTTAGTTATCTGGGAGTCTTTTGTTATTTTTGTTGTTAATATTTATTTTATATATTTGAAAGGACGAATGACCAAGAGAAAGAGATCTTTCATCCACTGGTTCATTCCCCAAGTGGCCAAAATAGTCTGGGCAGGGTCAGACCAAAGCCAGGAGCCAGGGATATTATTTGGGTCTCCCATGTAGGCAGTGGGGGACCCAAGAACTTGGGCCATCATCCACTGTCTTCCTATGCACATTAGAGTAGGGAGCTCAGTCTGAAGCAGAGCACCAGAAACTTGAACTGGCACTCTGATATGGGATGCAAGTATCACAAGCGGCAGCTTAAACAGCTGTACCACAATGCCAACTCTTTCCATGAGTCTTCATTGACAGTTACCCTGATGAGAGTGCTGAATATGTTTCCTGTTATTTGGGAGCTCAATACCTATGTGAATCAGTTAAAAAATACATTAAATGAGACTTTATCACCATCAAATTTCAGCACAGACTAGGAGCAAATAGGAATCCTGACATCATTTTCTCTAATCCAATCTATTTCAAGATTTGCTTCAGCTCTGTTTTTGTTAGTATACTAATACTAACTAATTTTGATAAGAACTTTATTGACTCAAGCAACATAATTAATGACTCACTTCTTCTCAGGTATAATGTCATAGTGTTGGATTTAGAGATCAAACATTTCAACTCCTGTGTTAAGAGATTGATGCCCAGGGGCCAATGATGTTATAGTAAGCTAAGCCTCTGCCTGCTGAGTTGGCATCCCCTATGGGTGGGGCTGCCATCCCTTATGGGGGGCGGTTCATGTCCCAGTTGCTCTTCATCCAATCCAGCTCTCTGCTAATGGCCTGGGAAAGCAGTAGAAAATGGCCTAGGTACTTGGGCCCTTGCACACGCATGGGAGATCCAGAAGAAGTTCCTGGCTCCTGGCTTCAGATTCAGTTCCAGCAGTTGGGGCTATTTGGGGAGTGAACCAGCTGTTAGAAGAGCTCTCTCTTTGTCTCTCCCTCTCTCTGTCTGTAATACTACCTCTCAAATAAGTATATAAAATCTTGAAAGACAGAGAGAGAGATTGTTGTTGATTAACCACAAGCTGAGCTTAATATAACATCCAATGTAATAGTTAAAAATCAGTAAGATATGGGTTATTTCATCCAAATAATCAATGTTAGCTTATAAAGACTGATAGAAAACAGTGGCCTAGAAAGAGAGTTACAGTGAGGAGATTGAGAGAAACTGTTTTGAGAAAGTACCCTGGCATTTTTTAAAAAGATTTATTTATTTATTGGAAAGCCAGAGTTACACAGAGAGAAGGAAAGGCAGAGAGAGAGGTCTTCCATCTGCTGGTTCACTCCCCAATTGACCCCAATGGCCAGAGCTGCCCTGATCTAAAGCCAGGAGCCAGGAGCCAGGAGCTTCTTCCAGGTCTCCCATGTGGGTGCAGGGGCCCAATGACTTGGGCCATCTTCTACTGTTTTCCAAGGCCATAACAGAGAGCTGGATCAGAAGTGCAGCAGTCGGGTCTTGAACTGATGCCCATATGGGATGCTGGCACTGCAGGCGGCAGTTTAACCCACTACGCCAAAGTGCCAGCCCTACCCTGGCATTTTTAAGAACCAGATGATATCTCGACTTTTATTCTGTGAGGAACCTAAAGAGGTTTAACCAAAGGAAACAGATTACCTGAATTTTGTTTATAAAAAGAACCTCTCTGAATTGTTAATACATTAGGGGGCAATTGACAACAAAACTATGAAGAATAGTAGGATAAGATGAAGACAGAGTTAGCTCAATTGCTTGAGAGATTGTGGATTGTGGCTGTAAGACAGACATGAAGCATAAGAATGACTTCAGTATTTACTGTATGAGGAACTGGAAAGATGAAGTTGTATCATTGATTAATA
Source organism: Oryctolagus cuniculus (assembly GCF_964237555.1). Taxonomy (NCBI): domain Eukaryota; kingdom Metazoa; phylum Chordata; class Mammalia; order Lagomorpha; family Leporidae; genus Oryctolagus; species Oryctolagus cuniculus. Next base: position 120,282,608 of record NC_091436.1, read on the forward strand.
TAGGGAGCATTTCAGGTGGAGCATTCTCGCATTGAAAGATTAGTTGAAATTTGGATGTGTAAAGTTTGAAATTTCTAATATAGTCCTTAGTGAGTATTCAAAGAGAAAAGAAGATCAGAGTGGATATAATGATTGTTATGGTTGGAAAAAGGGGTTGGCATCTCTTGTACAGTTGGAGGGACTAGCCCTTCTTTAGAGCAAGAAGGTGGTCTCTTCACTGTTAAGAAAGAGATGCAGGCTGGCGCCGCGGCTCACTAGGCTAATCCTCCAACTGCGGCACCAGCACCCGGGTTCTAGTCCCGGTTGGGGTGCAGGATTCTGTCCCAGTTGCTCTTCTTCCAGTCCAGCTCTCTGCTGTGGCCCGGGAAGGCAGTGGAGGATGGCCCAAGTGCTTGGGCCCTGCACCCACATGGGAGACCAGGAGGAAGCACCTGGCTTCTGGCTTGGGATGGTTGCAGCGTGCCAGCCATAGCAGCCACTTGGGGGTGGGGGTGAACCAATGGAAGGAAGACCTTTCTTTCTGTCTCTCTCTCTCACTGCCTAACTCTGCCTGTCAAAAAGAGAGAGAGAGAGAGAGAGAGAGAGAGAGAGAGAGAAATAGAGTATAAAATGTTGATATTGACAAGTGGGTTAATTTGGTGGTAAAAGTCTGTAGAAAGTCTCTTCAGTTGGAGTTGGATCATTGAAGGGGGTAGGGTACTTGTTAAGAGTGTAGGTGGGGAAGGAGACTTTGGTGAGGAGAGAAGATGATTTTTAACAGTCTTCAAGGAGAGCCGAAGAGTGAGTAGAACACAGTCGTTCTTTGTCACTGTACTGGTTCCTGTATCTTCATCCCCTCTTTGTTGGAGATTTTTTGTTTTATACATTGGCCCATATGACTCTGCCATTTTTGAGTTAAAAATCACTTTAAATGTCAGTGATTTATAAGGTTCCTCTTAGTGAACACAAATATTTGTGAGTCTCTTTCATATTCACAAAATAGACTTCATTATCTTTTGTTTTTATTTCCTTCAAGCTACCTTCCAATTTCTTATTATACACTTTTCTAAACTCCTTACAAAATAACTTAGACTTTTATTCTCCACTTTTTATCAAATCATAAGTTATTTACCCACTATATTCATCCATATCAATCAGTTGAAAATCTTGTTAGTGATATGTCCCCCCCCCAAAAAAAAAAAACCCAAAGGCCTATTTTATTTACCTTGTTGAATTTCTGCTGAACATGTATTATAGTCAAACCATATTTGGCAATTATTATTTGAATTTTCTGATTTTGATAGTCTCCTAAATTCCATTGTCCTCCTTTGTTTTGTCTCTGAATCTCTTTTACTTTTGCTTTTACATACTTTTCCTGGGCTATCTTGTTAACTCTAGGAACTTCTGCAATAAAAGACATATTCTCCATAATGCTCCCAAACCACATTATTATTTATAACTACCTATGGGACTTACACTGATAACCTACAAATCACTTGATATCAATTCTACTTTACCTCCCTATTCTCTAACCTCCTCCCCCACATCTCAATTCTTAAACTTTCCAAATGTGGATGCTTCTTATTCAGAATCATCTTCTAGAATTCACTCTCTCATTTTCATTTTCAAGTCTACTAATTGTCTTTTTATTCATTTCTTAGACTGTTGTAATTACCATCTGCATATATTTCCTGATACAAAGTGCTCTGTTCGCTCTCCTTGAAAGAGAAAAATAGTACTTGAAATCTCATTTCATCAATGCATTCATGATAACATTCAGCTCCTCAGTTTTTTAGAGACTTTGTCACCTGCTCCCATTTTGACTTACCTGCGTTTTCTGAACTACATGTCCAAATTATTTATATCACAATAAAAAGTCACACCATTCTACATAGATAATGATTTCCTTGAAAATATCATGCCTATGTTTTGTATATTCCTTTTTGCTTGCAAAGCTTCACCAGCAACTCTTTAACAATATGCTATTGGCTTTTCATGATACAACCAAAAGTCACCTGGGTGAAGCAATTTTGTATCCTACTACTTCTATGCCTTCTGAAACTTGGTGTCCTCATGAATTAAATGGGAAAATTAAACCTTTTTCACAAGATTGCTAGATAATGTAAATTGCTTATTAATGGATCTGAAACCAACTGAACACTTAATAACACTACTTGAAGTAGTTGTAATAGCAGTATTTGATATGGTAACGATAGTAAGGGAAACTTTTCTAAAAATGCCTCCTTATTTTGTGTTGTGAGTACTTTTTAATATCTCAGACTTGCTTTTACATGTGATACTGCGTTATTTTCAATACGAATGTCATCATTTCCCAATAAACACATTATTTTGAGGGCAATGAAGAACTTAAATATCATTCATTTTTTTCCCTACCTACCTCAGTACACAGCATACATAGTTACTTACCAAATTTGTGCTGTGTGAATAATAAGGTAGGGCATTCATTTCAGTAGTGAACCAGGAGAATGTCAGCATGTTAAGAAAGGATTATTTTAATTGGCCACAAATCTACAAATCATTCATACTAACAACACACTTCATGATTTATGACCTAAAATATTTCTGCATCTAATACCTCATTTATTTGTCACACAACCCCCTGAAATGGGAGATTATTGTTAAACACATTTCACAGTTGAAGAAACTAACATAAGGCTTAAATCACTTTCTCAGTTGACATAAGAAATAACTGATGGAAAGCTTAGAGTAAAACAGAAATAATATTTCAATATTCAACATGAATAGGATTCCTTTGATAATAGTCATTCCACTTTTTTCAGTCATTTGACACATTTATTTTTACTGAGATCAATCTAAATTTTTTTTTTTTTGGACAGGCAGAGTGGACAGTGAGAGAGAGAGACAGAGAGAGAAAGGTCTTCCTTTGCCGTTGGTTCACCCTCCAATGGCTGCCGCTGCAGCCGGCGCACCGCGCTGATCCAATGGCAGGAGCCAGGATCCAGGTGCTTTTCCTGGTCTCCCATGGGGTGCAGGGCCCAAGCACCTGGGCCATCCTTCACTGCACTCCCTGGCCATAGCAGAGAGCTGGCCTGGAAGAGGGGCAACCGGGACAGAATCCGGCGCCCCGACCGGGACTAGAACCCGGTGTGCCGGCGCCGCAAGGTGGAGGATTAGCCTATTGAGCCACGGCGCCGGCCTAAAATTTTTTTTTTTACAGGCAGAGTGGACAGTGCGAGAGAGAGAGACAGAGAGAAAGGTCTTCCTTTTTCTGTTGGTTCACCCCTCAATGGCCGCTGCGGCCAGTGCACCACGCTGATCTGAAGCTAGGAGCCAGGTGCAGGGCCCAAGGACTTGGGCCATCTTCCGCTGCGCTCCCGGGCCACAGCAGAGAGCTGGACTGTAACACATTTTATTAAGTATGTTGCTTCAAGAATCTTTATATGTGTTGAAATAAATCAGTGATTAAGGCAAATAGTTGGCCTGGCATACTGGAGTTTTAAGATTAGAAAATTGTGTTTACACTAAAAACTAAACACACACACACACACACGTGCATGCATGTACATAAGTATATGAAGGAGGACATAAACATTGATTGGGTAACAATACTTCACCTTGGGTTATGTTTTTGTGTGAATCCAAAAGAAAAGGAATAAGAATCAACCAGATTTTGAACATTAATTTTTAACACTATAAGGGCAATTTATATATTTTACATAATTATGTCTTTTGAAATTCCACTAAAACATCAGCTTAGGGGCTGGCACTAAGTTTCCCCCCTGCAGTGGTGGCATCCCATATGGACACTGGCTCCACCAGTTTGTATCTTGGCTGTTCCTCTTCCAACCCAATCTTTGTTCCTCTTCCAATCTTTGCTACGGCCTAGGAAAGCAGTAGAAGATGTCACAAGTGCTTCGGCCCCTGCATTCATGTGGGAGACCTGGAAGAAGCTCCTGGCTCCTGGCTTCAGATTGGCCCAGCTCCTGCTGTTGCAGTCATTTGGGGAGTTAACCAGCAGATAAAGACCTTGGTCTCTGTCTCTCCTCTCTGTCTGTAACTTGACCGCTCAAGTAAATAAATAAAATCTTAAAAACAAAAAAGTCAACTTAATGAGGAAACTGAAATTTAACAAGCTTAATTATCTAATATAGTACAAATAATGAATAGAATATCCATCATTGAAATTCACTACTGATTTGTAATGATCCTACCCTTTTGAACTCCCAGCTGAACCACTGCCTTGCTCCTAACTTCCTTATCAAATTCTATACAGCAGGGGAAGACATCCTCCAAAACCTACCCTCCCCGCTACTTAAAAATCTGCTTGTGTTTGTCAAGGGAGTGTTATGAACTGGGTTGTAGAAGTCACCTGAAAAAAAAATGATTTGTTAGGAGGGTTGGACATACATGTCAGACTTTTCCCCAAGACAATAAAGACCTTTGAATAAAGCTTGGGAAAACTCACATTGAATCAACTATATGGATGCCATGAAGCTTTAAAAAAACTATCGTAGTAAAACACTCTTAACCATTGGTTTGACAATGGTATAAAACAAAGATGGACAAAACCATATTTGCAGCAATACCAGAATTTCCTTCTTATATTTTTAATTGATTTTTTAAAATTTTATCTATGCATAGTGAATGACTTGTGATAGATTACTATCACAGTGTACATCCACCATGTTTAAAGAGCTCTTCTCTTGCTGAGATGTCTGGGAACTTTTCTGAAATACATTCCCCTTATCAAGGCCCCACGCACAATTTCTGTTTTCATGAAAATTAGCAGTCATGGATGTCATTTTTTGGTGAAGCAAAAAATGGGCAGAAATATACATGAAGGAAGGAGTTGCTATGCTATGTGTCCTTTCTCCACTCACTTTTGTTTTTATGTAGTATCCATCAATTAGTTTCAATCATTTCACATAAATAATCAGGCACTATAGATGATATTTGTATAGTACTGTACAATTTAAAAATTGCTTTCATACACATTTTATAATCAATTGTAATAATGCTGAGGTGTTAGCCATATTTTACATAAAATATGATTCTATAATGATTTATAATTTTTGAATAAGGATGTAATTTTGTGGTGTCCGGCGCCGTGGCTCTCTTGGCTAATCCTCCGCCTCCGGTGCCGGTATCCCATGTGGGCACTGGGTTCTGGTCCTGGTTGCTGCTCTTCCGATCCAGCTCTCTGCTGTGGCCCGGGAGGGCAGTGGAGGATGGCCCAAGTGCTTGGGTCCCTGCACCCGCATGGGAGACCAGGAGGAAGCACCTGGCTCCTGGTTTCAGACCGGTGCAGCACCGGCCGCAGTGGCCATTTGGGGGGTGAACCAAAGGAAGGAAGACCTTTCTCTCTGTCTCTCTCTCTGTCTGTAACTCTACCTGTCAAATAAATAAATAAATAAATCTTTAAAAAAAGAATGTAATTCTGTGATACATGCATTTTGTTTCCATATTATATGGTTTTATATATTTATGATACAAAACACTCACATTCTTTCAATATTAATAAGGTAAACACTGATGTTTTCAACATTACTAATGATCATTATAAACCCTGACTTCTCTTTTCTGACAGTATATTTTTAATATCATGATAGGTTTAATGAGCTGAGAAGCGTTATAGGCATTATCACCTCAGGAATGTTGATTACATTAAAAGAGTGTCTCAGCAAAAGTTAAGAAGTGAAATGTAATCACATATCATACTGTTTCCTGCTTTAAATTATATAAAATATGGTTCTGAAATGATATTGGATTTCAACAAAATTCATCAGTGGCCTGGGATTCTATCATGAAGTAGCTTCTGATTCTCTAAGGATAGTTAGGTAGGTAGGTAGGTAGGTAGGTAGGTATATAGATAGATAGATAGATAGATAGATAGATAGATAGATTATATCTATCTAGAAAAAATTCTCCTGGTAATCTCTTTACTTTAACTTCCTTTTCTTTTCTATCAACTTCATTAAGGACAATAAATTTAGTACACCAGAAGGCTTCTCTAGTTTCTATGCAGTTCTTAACATAATTCTTGGAGAATATTATATACCCAAATAAATGCCTGCCATATTAAGCTGAAATGAATTACCTTTCTAAAGACCAATTATTTATAGTCCATGTAATTAGATTCTAAGTGTAGACATTTTATGACTTAACCTTAAATTCAATATAATTTATTATACAGATTTTAATGAAATTATTTTTCTTTATTTTTAGCATGTCCAAATGCAGCATTAAATATTCTAAATATTTTTATAATTATGTTTATTGTATCATGTCAGGCAGATAGGTGTAATTATGGATCCAAGATAAATAAAAACATTGATAAAATTTGGAAGATAAAAATGTCTGATGTCTGACTCCAACATTTGCTTTCTATTTTAAAGGCATTGAATCAGTAAAACTGACTCTTTGCAAATAATAAAACCCTAGAATAACACAATTTTTCTCAGCACTTACTATAGTTTCATGAACGAATGTAGAGATGTGATTTTGGAATCTGACCATCTTCATTTTAATCGCCTTTGATGACAAAAAACTCGAAGACTCCAGCACTGTAGCAGAGTGGGGAAAGCTGCTGCCTGTGGTTCTGGCATCCCATAAGGATGCCGATTCGAGTCCTGGCTGTTCCATTACTGATCCAGCTCCCTTCTGGTGGCCTGGGAAGGCAGTAGAACATGGCCCAAGTGCTTAGCCCCGCACCCATGTGGGAGACACAGAAGAAACTCCTGACTCAGAAGAAGCTCCTGCTTCCTGGCTTCAGACAACCCCCGGCTCCAGCTGTTGCCTGCATTTTGGGGAGTGAACTAGCATATGGAAGACCTCTCTCTGTCTCTGTGTCTCTCTATAACTATTCCTTTCAAGTAAATAAATAAATCTTTTTAAAAAAACTAGAAAACTAATAATGGGCTTCTCTTTTAACTAGATTTGTAACATACAGCAAAAGTATTTTTCTGTGTATATCTAAAGTACTTTAGTTTTCTCAATAAATGACTCTACCAGTAAAAATTTGCATGACCACTATGTTCCAGTAATTGGAACATACTAAGACAATTAGAAAAAATCATAGCTGTCAAATATTGATTAAATTTTGACTACAAGAACATAAGTACAACAACAAATGATCAAAATTGTGTATAACTGAGTACTAAATTATGTTATATTGTTCATCCATGAAGTATTACTGAAGACTGATGAAAGAGACCTATCCTAGTAGAGTGAAAGAGTGTCTTAATTAGGAGTAAGATCTAGAATTGAGAACAAAGAATTGAATGAGGAATACTTTGAAAAGTAGTGAGATTAAGCTTAAAATGTGAGAAAATATGAAAATTAAAATTGCCGGTTTTTACAAAACCATAAACATTATCTTAATGAAAGATTTGAAAGTCTGATCTTTATAAACTGAGAAAAAAAAGAACATGTCAAGAACCCCCAGAAGCTACCTGAAGTTTATCAATGTGTGCTTCAAGACAAGATCAAACACATTTTGTGCATGTAAAATATATTATAGCTTCATGACTGTCTTAACCAACAAATTGTGCTGCAGTATAACTGGACACACTCATTATCTCATGACTAGAACAGATTTTGTCTCTCCTTTGTAAAATGACTTCCAATGGAGAATGTACTGATAACTTTAAATGTCTTTCCTGTTTGCAGCCAGAAGTAACTTTTCACCAAAATACAGATTTGAGAGATGCCAAAAAGTGAAAGGAATATGCAAAACATTTTGTGATGATGTTGAGTATGATTATGGATACTGCATTAAATGGAGAAACCAGTGCTGCATATAAACTCTGGAATACAGAAGTAATATCGACCATCAGATCTGGAACAGATGCATCTTATTTACTGAAAAGTAAGTAAAAAGAAAAGATTTGTAAGCTTTAATGGAAAATGACTGTTAAATCATAAACGTATCTATCTATATATATATGTGTGTGTATAATTATAGCTTTTTAAGCTTTTCTTAGAAAAGAAATTTCTACACAAATAATTATCACTGAACATCTGGTCCTTATCCACAGTGCTGAATCAGAATAGCAAGGACAAGGTTTGAGGATAAAGGAAAGAGCAAGTTGAACCTATCAATGGATGATGAGATAACAGGCTGATTTCTCAAGGAACTACTATTCTCCCAAGCTAGGGAAGTTCAGGTTTATAAGGAGTTTGGGAAGTTAAACTGTACTTGAGAGGACATGATTAATAGTACAACAGGAATTACAGATAAGGTCTCAAGAGTAAACAACCAAACACTGAAATTGGTTACGGTTTCAACGACAAGATTTTTGTTTTAGAAACCTCAAATGTCCATGCAATTTTTTGAGAAACATGATGAAGGAGAATTGATGGACTGATTTTAACACAAATGGAACATAACAGCGTGTTCTATATGGATGAGTAGCTGCAAAACTGTATTTGGCTGGAATTGGAAGGAGGCAAAGCATTGTGTTAAGAAATTCTTGTGGGCCGGCGCCGTGGCTCAATAGGCTAATCCTCCACCTTGCGGCGCTGGCACACCGGGTTCTAGTCCCGGTCGGGGCGCCGGATTCTGTCCCGGTTGCCCCTCTTCCAGGCCAGCTCTCTGCTATGGCCAGGGAGTGCAGTGGAGGATGGCCCAGGTGCTTGGGCCCTGCACCCCATGGGAGACCAGGAAAAGCACCTGGATCCTGGCTCCTGCCATTGGATCAGCGCGGTGCGCCGGCTGCAGCGGCGGCCATTGGAGGGTGAACCAACGGCAAAGGAAGACCTTTCTCTCTCTGTCTCTCTCTCTCACTGTCCACTCTGCCTGTCAAAAAAAAAAAAAAAAAAAAAAAAAAAAAAGAAATTCTTGTGTTGAGGCCAGTGTTGTGGCTTCTTGGGTTAAGTCATCACTGTGACATCAGCATATGGTATTGGAGTGCCAGTTCAAGTCCCAACTGTTCTGCTTCCAGCCCAGCTGCCTACTAGTGTGCCTGGGAAGATAGCCCAAGTACTTCAATCTCTGTCATCCATGGGAAACCTTGAGGGAGTTTCTAGCTCCTGATTTTCGACTGGCCAAATCCCAGTTATTGTGGCCATTTGGGGGAATGAACAAGCAGATGGAAGATATTCTCTCTCTCTCCTCTCTCTCTTTCCCTCTCTCTCTCATTGTGTCTTTCAAGTAAATAGATAAATCATTTTGTAAATGAGGCCCATCATAAAGTCTATGATTAGTAAGGTTTACTGTACCTTTAGTCACCTCTACCTCATTACACTCTGTTACATAATGGTAATGTTTCTGTTCTATGTGTATCTCTCTTTCCCCCTCCTTATTCCCCTCCCTCTCCCTCTCCTTCTCCTTCTCTCTTTTTCTCTGTATCCAATGAAGATAAAACTCAAAATATTTAGAAGTGCCAAAACAAAATATCCTACTAACATTTTTCTTTAACACTGATACATGCTTTGGTCACACAGTGCTTTTGCAATGTTACATTGAATGTGCTGTCCTGATCAGGTTCTCAAAACTGATAATGGTCAACTGGAAGAATATGAATCAGACTGTCTTAATGCTATCCTCAGCTTTGATTAAATTTTAGATTAGTTTCTTTCTGACCATACGGTCCTTAAGCTTCATTGTCTTATTTACTTATGTTAGAAAAATTGCAATTGTAAATCATTTTTTCTGCCTATTTAATATGTAAATAAATCTTCTCTCAGCCTCTTGTCAGCTGCTATTACCCAATACATGTCTTTATCAAGGACATGGGACTATTACTATGAAATTTACACATCAAAAATATAACATTACTATCTCCCAGTCTCCACAGGTGGCTAAGAACCTAGTTTTAGTTGGTACCAGTCGTCAAATAGATGACCTATTCAGAGAAAAGCATTGGAACTCGGGAATAACAATGTATTCAATGTAGTGCATTGGTAAACTTTCTCACTCCAATGTCCTCCAAAAGTTTTTTACTGACTCAGTGCACCCCTCAACACTTTCAATTTTTAATTCATTGGATTTGAATTCCATCAGTCTCTAATGCAATAATCATAAAATCTTCCATTCTAACTTAGTCTACTACACTTTTACTTTGGCAAATAAAAGGACAAAATTTGGGATGGTAGACCTGAAGTGTTTAAGAACTATTCTCCTCAGTATGGTTTTGAAATGAATCAGAACAAATATTGCTGGAAATCCACTTTATGCTAAGAATGCTGAAAATACAAACTACATGTAGGAGTGCTGTGAGAAGGCAGTGAAAATTAAGATCAATTTTATTGGAATGGTCAGGGAAGACTTCAGAAAGGAGAAGCCATTTCAGGGTGGGAACTACCCTGTAAGTGTGTTTTTTTTTTTTTAGCTGTCCTTCGAACGTGATGGAGCCCAATCAGGTGTAGATCCTCAGTATATTTTTAGTGACTGAGTGGATGCATCCATAGATAGTGTGGATCTAAAGAATCACCTTGCAGAAAACTCAGACTTAAAGGCATAACATGGAAAAGAGGAAGACTGGGAGATTTCAAAGACTTTTAATGGAATCAGGTTAGAACTATAAAACACATTTTTAAGGAGGAATGGTGACATTTAATACTAAGTAATGTAGAGTGTCATGGAAGATGTGGTGTTTTAGATAAAGTGATCATAATTTAGTTTATTCTCAGTGAGATGATTCTATGTTGTATTGATTATATGGTCTCCTAGAACTAAGCGGTTGGGTAGATTAAGGTATTTCATGAAATTTAAGCTGTACAGCAATATGTGATATTTGTCTTTTTCACCAGTATTGTCATATGCTCTCTCTCTTCAGTTATTGGATAAGAAAGTATATATGTACAAAATAAGACTATTTTTGTTGTTCCCAAAATATACCTGAATTTGAATCTGTGAATTCATTAAGAGGCTCCACTCCTCCCTGTTTGAAATATTGACAACATGTTTAAAAAAAAAGAAACAAACTTCTGAGTTTCATGAGGTTAAATTGGAAAATCCAAATATAGGTAGCAAATAAAAGAAATATTTATTATTTTGTTATGACAGGTCTAAAATATTTAGGTTTGGGTCCAGCATTGTGGTGCAGTGAGCTAAGCTGCTGCCTGGAACGCCAGTATCCCGTATAGGTGCTGTCTTGAATTCTGGCTTTTCCACTTCCAGTCCAACGTCCTGCTAAGGTGCCTAGGAAGGCAGCAGAGAATTACCCAAATTCTTACTTCTCTGCCACCCATGTGGATGATCTGGATGGGTCTCTGGGCTCCTGGTTTTGGCCTGGACTGGCTCCAGCTGTTGTAGCAATTTGAGGAGTGAACCAGTCCACTTCACCTCAATATTTAGATTATTCATGATGATACACATAAAATTCCCTTTTTTTTAAAAGATCAATTTACTATGTATTTATTTGAAAGATAGAGCAACAGACAAGAAATAGGAGAGAGGGAGAGACAGGGAGATAACTTCCCTCTGCTGATTCACTCCTCGAGTGGCCACAACAATCAGGTCTGGGTCAGGCCAAAGCCAGGAGCCAAGAACACCATCTACAATTCCCACATGAATGGCAAAAGCCCAAGCTCTTAGTCCACTCTCCAGTGCTTTCCCAGGCACATTAGCAGGAAGCTGGATTGGAAGTGGAGCACCTGAGATTGTAACCAGCACTGATATGAAATTCCAGTGTTGCAATCAGTGGCTAACCCAATGTGCAGCAGTGCCAGCCCTTCCCTACTATCTTTTTATTGTTTGTAGAATCCATAATAATAAAATTTCAGATATTATTTATATTGGAAACTGAGGATGTTTTTCCTCTTTTGTACCTGAGTCTTCTCAGTAAAAGGTTTACCAAATTTGTTATTGTTTTATTGATTGTTCTTGGATTAAAAAACATTGTTTCATTAGATAAATCACTGTTATGATGTTAATTCTTCTGTTTTATTTGCTTTTAATTTACAATGCTTTTTCTAGTTTACTAAGATGGAAGCCAGCATCACGCAATACTATATAACATTTCTTCTTTTCTGGTCCAGGCTTCCAGCCTTGTAAAATTCTCTCAAAGTTCAGTGTAGTTACATTGCACCTATTTTAATAAGTTCTGTTACATTTTACTTCAGTATAGCTTATAACTACTATAGATACATTTTTTTACACGAGCTTTAAGCAGTAAGTTGTTATTTAAAGTGATTTAAGTAGTAGGAAAAAAGGCTTTTTGTGGAAAATAAGATTTCTGCCAATGCACTACTATTGAAGATATTTACTTCCTAGAACACAGAGTGTGACTGCAGGGACTGATTAAGGATAGTTTATGACCTACTAACTAGAAGAGTTCCCATGTCTTGTCTCTCCTTTCACTTGGGCACTGCATCTGGTGCCTGGATAGGTAACTTTGGCACAATGTGCAAGGGATGGCTCACCAGGCTGGGCAAGGGTTACAGAAGCATCGCTCATCTCTTAGAGATCCAGGTATCACGAAGATGGGGAAGTCCATGTCACTGGCACAATGGAAACACAAGGCTGAACTGCTTTATCTCCTTCAGAAAGAGGGACACTCTTTATCAGAAAAGGTAATTGGATGCTTGCTGCAAAAGAATTAATAGTTGCTGCCATTGGTACCTTATGGAGGCGCTTTAAAGAAAATCCATTACAAGTTACATAAGGAGCCTCGAGTTCCTATTCTGGTTTTGCATTTGTGGTATCTCTATTGGAATGCTATTAGCAAGGGTAAGAGCCCCTTGGTGTCCCTCCCTGGCCAGGAGGGTTGGTCAATGGGCTGGGCCCCACCACCTCACAAAGAGACCTCTGCACTTTCTGTGCCCACTGTTGTGGCGATGGCATCTGAGTCCCCTTCAGTTGTGTCTGCAGTACAAGGTATGCTTCAGAAAGCCAAGCAGCATGGAGAATTACCAATGTTAACCGTCCTGTTGTTCGATCTCAAAATGCATCTCCCTGGCATGAACATCTTCCTATAATGTTTATAAAGAGTTAAAAAAGAGCTTAACAGAGTACAGAGTTCTTATCCAGTGGGTATATTGGAGGGAATTGGAGGAGGATATGAGATGGTGCCATGGGACTGGAAAACTCTAGTTAAAATGTTGGTTACCCTAGCCCAGTAGCTTCTGTACACGTCATAAATAACTTAAATCACAATGTCCCCATCGATTTGGAGCAGTTACTAGGAGAAGGAGCCTGTTCAGATCTTGGTCAACAAGTTACTTATCCTCAAAGAGAGGTCTCCGTGCAAATTTCCAACATTGCATTAAAAGCTTGGAAAAAGATTCCTGATGTTAAAGACCCTTCCACCTCCTTTTCTATAGTCCATCAGGGGCCTACTGAGGGTATATGTACTTTTGGATAGGCTAGAAAAACTATTAGATGTCAGGTAGATAATCAGGAGGTAGCAAAAATATTACTAAAACAAATGGATTGTGAAAATGCAATTCAAGATTGTACAAAAGTTTTTTATTATTATTTTTAATTTTTTATTTATTTTTTTAATTTATTTTTTGACAGACAGTGTTAGACAGCAAGAGAGAGAAAGACAGAGAGAAATGTCTTCCTTTTTCAGTTGGTTCACCCCCCAAGTGGCCGCTATGGCTGGCACGTTGCAGCTGGTGCACTGCACCGATCCGAAGCCAGGAGCTAGGTGCTTCCTCCTGGTTTCCTGTGCAGGTGCAGGGCCCAGGGACCTGGGCCATCCTCCACTGCCTTCCCAGGCCATAGCAGAGAGCTGGACTGGAAGAGGAGCAACGGGACAGAATCCGGTGCCCCAACCAGGACTAGAACCCAGGATGCCGGCACCCCAGTAGGAGGATTAGCCTAGCGAGCCGCGGCGCCGGCCATGTACAAAAGTTTTTAAAAGCTGTAGTCTCCAAACCTGAAACTACCATGGCAGAAATGATGAAATTATGTCAAACAGTAGGAACTGAAACTTACAAAAATAATGTATTGGCTGCTGCACTTAAACCTCCAGATAAAAAATGCTTTGGGTATGGGAAGCAAGGTCATTTCAAAAGAAACTGTCGGTCACTGCCAAAATCAATTACTTGACCTTCAAAAAAGTGTCCAAAATACCAAAAAGCATATCACTGGGCTAATCATCGCTGTTCTGTTCTTTCAGGAAACTTGAAGTCAGTCCAGCCCTCTCCCAGGTCAGACAGAGGGTGTTGACTGCCCAACAACACAATCCCCTCCCACAACCTTCCAACAGTTCTTTCATGCTACTGCCCACAGTGTCTGGATAGATTTGTATATCAAGAGCCAATCTCCCTCGAAATTCCTGGCACTGTCTACAAAGCTCCCACACAATTAACAGGTCCCTTACCTAAAAGGACATTTTTGTCCTTCCCAAAGTAATAGAAGCTGATTATACAGGAATTGTTTATGTTCAATTGTGGTCAATCTTACCCCAGAAACTTTCCTCTCAAACTTCTGTTGCTCAGCTACTTGTTCTGCCATATATTTCTACTTCTAATAGTGATGATTCTCAGAGAAACTAGGACTTTCGATTTGCATTGTTGGCTGCCTGGTTAGCTCAGTTGGTAGCGCATGAGACTCAGGGTCTCAGGGTCATGGGTATGAGCCCCAAATTTACATAAACAATTAAAGGAAAAACATACTCTGGGACAAATTAATCAAATAATGTCTATTCTTTTATTTACACTTAACCATTTATCTTACATTTCAGGGAGTTTTGGAGCAGGATGCTCCATGTCCGTTATCCAACATGGAAAGGACCAAAACCACTACTACTGTGGGGGCAAGGGTATGCCTCTGTCCTCTCTCCCACAGGACCTGCGTGATTACTGCTCATTGTGTTCACCCTGTATGTAATCATGAGTTGATTTCGAGGCCTTCAAGACCCGATCCCTCAGGTCCACCATGGGTTTGAGAAAAGAGAGATGACATCTTGCCATCGGAGACCTCCTCGCCCTGACAGACAGCCAGTTACCTGGGGAGACCTCAAGTCCCTGGTTGCTTCAGTTCAGTGATTGCTCCAAAAAATCACCAAAAAGAAATCCCTGAGACTCTTTTGATAGCCATAATCAACTCAGTTGACAAGAAACTCATTGCTGGTATCATGTTGTCTTATGTTGCTTTTTCCCATTCTTTTTCAATAACATCAGTGAAAACAGCTCTTTGAGGAACCTAGATTACTTGCAGCAGCAATCCTAGAACTTGAATAGGAAATGAACTGGCAATCACTTTGTATAGTCAATGAAAAAAGTAGAAATAGAAAATATTTTCATCAGATACAAGGCAAGCATGGAAACTGGTTGAAACACTTATTTTTCTTTGGTTGCCTTGCCCTGGCTGCACTGATCCTGATATGCTGCTTCTTTCAGTGCGTTCCATCATTGATCAATACTTGCAAAGACTGTAATCCCTGCTTCAAATAATAATATTACTGACATTTATAAATTTTAAAAATGGGGGGGGGGATGCAAAATATAGAGAATAAGAATTCTGCCAAGCACTCTCAGTGGAGAGTGCATCTCTCCTGAGCGCAGAGTGTGTGGCAGCAGAATGCAGAAGGCAAAGTTTCTGCCAAAATTGTATTGCTAATAAACATTTGTAAAACAAGTAAGGGGGGAATGTGGAGAATAAGATTTCTGCCAATGCACTCCTAGTGAAGATATTTTCCTCCTAGAACACAGAGTGTGACTGCAGGGACTGATTAAGGATAGTTTATGACCTACTAACAAAAAGAGCATTAAGCCCTTGGGGGAATGTTGTATTTACAAGGATAGGCAGCTGATTTCCCAGACATGCTTATCTAATATGTCTTGCTAAACATGTTTTCGAGAAGCCTAAGAGTTATGTGAACATACACATGTGCTGTACAATAGGCTGTTGTTTGCTTAGACCAGTGTACATACAGCTAACCACCTCCTAGGATTAGCCTAAGGAAGACATTCACACATTGCAAAGAACTTCTGAGTCTGACCAGCAAGAATATAAATGTTCCAACATTTATTTTCTCCTACTGCTACCCTCTGGTAGCTCTGGGTCAAGGTGAAAGCCAAATGGAGAAAGTTAATTAACTAGAAAGAGAAAGACTTACGCTTTAAATATTTTCCTGGGATTATGAATCATACCACACATATTGAAATTACATGGAATCAACTGCATAGATGTGGATTTTTTTAAAAGATTTATTTTATTTATTTGAAAGACAGAGTTACAGAGAGAGGTAGAGACAGAGAGAGGTCTTCCATCCACTGGTTCACTCCCCAGATGGCCGCAACGGCTGGAGCTGCGCCAATCCAAAGCCAGAAGCCAGGAGACTCCTCCAGGTCCCCCACGTGAGTTCAGGGGCCCAATAACTTGGGCCGTCCTCCACTGCTTTCCCAGGCCATAGCAGAGAGCTGGATCAGAAGAGGAGCAGCCAGGACTAGAACTGGTTCCCATATGGGATACCGGTACTTCAGGTCAGGGCACTAACCCACTGTGCTACAGCACCAGCACCATAGATGTGGATTTTAAATGTGATTCAAATTGCATAGAATCAACTGTAAATGTGGATTTTAAGGATGAAATATGTAACATGATTTTCTCTATGACTGAGCATTAGGAAGCTGTGTAGCATGTAACAGTGCATGTCTCACACTAGCTTCAACTCGCAGAAGCCTTCCGATTCTCATGCTCTTATTTTGAATACTATTTTTCTAAGGACTATCAATTATGCTAAGGTTAAAATGCAAGTATATGTAAAGCATGCCCTTTCCACAAACAAGTCATAGAGTGAATCTTGACCTCACATGCATCTGTTATTACACATATTTTAAATAAACATATGCTTATTCACACAATAATAAAGTAACATTGATGTAATATTACTAATTGCTTTCACAAAAATGATCTTACTGAATGCCTGCATTTATAAAGTTGATTTTAATCTGATTCCAAACTTGCATCCAAAGATTCCAAATGAATATATCACTCATAGGTAAAAGAGGCAGACTTTATTTTGCAACATATCTACGTTGATAAAGAGCACATGTATTTTGTACAATGTCTTACTCTATGACTGAAAACTTGTCCACTGTCAAGAAATAATATATCTAAATAAATGAAAATTATTCTCATATTTTTGTTTCCATTTTCACATTTTTGATTTGATAATTATTCAATATTTCCTCTTTCGGAATCTAGTTTACTTAAAACAAAGTTTTGAGGTGTTGGTGAGCTTTTTAAAAACTGAATCCCCTCTTGGGATGTCTGCATTCTATTGAAGTGCCTGGGCTCGAATTATAGCTCCATTCCTGACTATAGCCTCCTGCTACTGAGCACCCTGGGAGGGGGAAGGTGTAGCAGTAAATGATGGCTCAAATAGGGCTCTGCCAGCCGTGTGTTCATACGGGATTTCTGGATTGAATTCCTGGCTCCAATCTTCAGCCTGGTCCAGCCCTGACTGTTGTGAGCATTTGAACAGTGAACCAATGGGTGGGAGACCTCTCTGTCTCTGTCTTTCTCTCTCTCTCTCTTTCCTGTCAATTTTTCAGATAAAGAAAAATAGAAAAAAAACCTGAGTCTTGGCTAGAATAAGATAATACTTTTTAAAAGATTAATTTATTTTATTTGAAAGTTAGAGTTACACAGAGAGGAGAGGCAGAGAGAGAGAGAGAGAGAGAGAGGTCTTCCATCCGATGATTCACTCCCCATTTGCCTGCAATGGCCAGAGCTGCGTCAATCCAAAGCTAGGAGCCAGGAGCCTCCTCAGGGTCTCCCACGTGGGTGCAGGGGCCCAAGGACTTGGGCCATCTTCTACTACTTTCCCAGGCTATAGCAGAGAGCTGGGTCAGAAGTGCAGCAGCCAGGACACTAACTGGCGCCCATATGGGATGCCAGTGCTTCAGGCCAGGGCGTTAACCTGCTGTGCCACAGTGCTGGCCCCAAGATAATATTTATTCAGTGGTTTTCAAAGTGTTGTCCTTCATCAGCAACAGTAGTATTCCCTGGGAACTTAGAAACATATATTCCTAGTCTGCACCCCAGACCAATGGAATGAGAAATTCTTCAGGTGGGGCATAGCATTCTGTGTTTTATTCAGTCCTTCAGGTGATTCAAATGCATGCTTAAATCTGAGAAACTGTATTCCAACTCCAATAAAAAAGCAATAAGAAAGACATGTACCCTCCTAGAAGTTCTAGGAACATCTTCTAAAAATTTCAAAGAGCTGAGTTCACAAAATTATGAAATGAAATTGTCACTTTTTACTTCAATTACTAAACTTAACCATATCTAATGGAAACATTTCACTGGTTTGGAGATACTCAATTTAGAATGTTTCATTGCTTATTAAAAGTTTTCCACTGTTAGGTAAAGGAGCTCAGTGAGGAGTGTAGGAAGGTAATCACAGATACATAGTACTTGAACTTGAGTTTTTGACTTTATGTTGCCTATATTAAAGCTCCTACCAGGTGTATTAAAGGTTAACACAATAATGTGTTGGATCCTTTATAAATAAAAATGAATAAAAGACAGACCCTCTTTTAATGGTCCATTCAATTGGGGAACTTAGTTGAGTCCCCTAACTTAAGTAATTTCTGTTAGTAGTTTCATTCATCATATGTATTTATGATGCCAGTATCCATTTGATCAAGAGAACAGAAAAATTGAAAGTTAAATATATAGAAAGCAAGATCCATGAAACTAAACCAGTTTATGTTTTACATGCACCTCTAACATTCAACTTAACCTACATCCTACTTCTCTCTGCCCACAAGCAAATAATATGAAAAGGAAGGAATTCAATGGAAACACTGTAAAGTAATTCAAACACGGACAACATTTCTCATATATGAAAGGCACTGGAGCATCATTGTTGTCTCTGCTTCTTAATATGTAAAATGAAGGCAACAATTCCTTTCTGTCTAAGCTGAATATAGATTTAATTCTTGCTGTGCATCATAACCCTTTTCAGAATTTTCAATTAATTCCTAGTCTCATGATTTAACTTTCAATATTGTACTGTAAATCTTACTCATTGACAATAATGATGATATGTACTGGATCCTTGACTCATTTTCCCAATCGATTTTTCCTCAAGATTATCATCTGTCTATCCATGCAGTCAACGCAAAGGAGATTTGGAGCTTCCATCTACTAAATAATCCTCCTTATTCTCAAACATTCTAACACGTTAGATATGGACAAATGTGAAGCCCCCTTGCTGAGAAGCATGTACTAGAGTAACTGAGGAAGAATGTTACTGGAAACAGGTCCATTTACAGTTTTTTCTAATGCAAGTTATACCATTGTTTTCCCTATTTTGTTTGGTTTGGTACTGAATCTTTAAAATTCCATATTTATAAAATTCCACACATATATGAATGACTTTCAATGGGTATCTATCACATTCAAATAAAACCTAAAACTCAGAAATTTTATTGGAGGGTATTAGAGGATGACACGAGGGTCTATAATAATTGAAAATATTTTTGAAATATTTAAAAATAGTAACTTCAAAAAATTTCTAAGAACTCATTTTAGTGTTTTCATCTTTAAAATAAGGAAGCAGAAATAATTTTTCTTTGCTATTATAAATTGTTTTATTTGTTATTCTATTTTTAGAAGTATAGTTCATTTTCTAGTTTTATGTTCACAGAAAAATTAAACAGAAAGTATGGAGAAAACCTTTGATGATTTATTTCTGTGTGTGTGCATATATGGTTTTCACAGATGGATTACCCCATCTGATCAATAAATAGCACACAGCATATACTCAAGATGTGAAAGGTGGGTGAGCATTTCCTGTAGCAATTAAGATGCCTTTAAGACATCCATATCCCATTTCAGAGTGTCTGGGTTTGAGTTCCAACTCTATTTCTGATATAAGCTTCTTTCAAATGTGCACTGCACCCTGGAAAAGACACTGTTCAAAGGCCAAATCATATAACCTTTCAAGTTCAGCTCACAAATTTGAAGATAAAGACACTCTGATATAAAAAATTTAAACAAAACAAGCTCAGGCAGTATATTTAGTGTTTTGACTTCAAGTTGATATATTTGTCAGTAAAGAAATATACAAATTCTTTCTTGCATTTCAGAACATTTTCATAAACACATGCTAGCTTTTAAGTGAATTTCTTTCCTATACTACTGTTTGAGGTTTCATTTCATTGACCAAAATCACACTTGAAACAAACACAAAAGCACCTCAGAGATAGCTGGTTCTGATAGCGTGGCAGAGGGAGATGTCAGACATTTCAGTGCTATGAACACACTGAAATTTTGGAAAGGATATGATTTTTAAATAGTTTGGTATATGACTATGTTCACTGGAAAAAGACAGATGTGTATAGTAGACAAAGAAAGAAACAAAAATGGATAGGAATTAGGAATTAGCCTAATATATGTGGTGGTGAGAAAGGATAACCATATGCAGCAAAGGGCTTAAGATTTTACCATACCCATGCAATTGAGAAAAAGTCATTGTTCCATTGAAGACTGAGAGTTTGAAAAAACAAACACTGCTTGGGATATAGAAAGACAATACTGCATATGCCATAATAAAAATATATAAGAAGATAACAGTGCATGGAAATCCTATTTGGGGACCTTGAAAAAAGAGTCATTAAGTCTGTCATGTGAAAGGGTAGATTTCACTTAGAGCAACAGTGACAACAATGGAAGAATGGAACAGGAATAATCTCCATCATGAGAAGACGGAAAATGCAAAATAGTTATAATAGCAGTGAAACTCAAAGTCATGAATGCAGAGTAGAGTTTTAAGTTAAGACACAAGGTAATGAAGCCATGTGAACTAGCCACATCAAAGGAGAACATGATGGCCATGAAGTGGACCACAGAACGCGTGGTGAGACTCTACAAGAGATAGAGGAGATGTGGGTTGACTGTCAAAATGTAGAAATCTGTGGTCAGAGAAAAACTATTAGACAACTCACCCACATAGTTTTTGCTGTATTCCCACAGACAGCTATGGAAGTTGGAGGATACTTTAAAAGCCGTGTGACTAATCTTTTATAAATTAAACCTGGAGATTCAAAGTGGACTCCTGCAGAATCATTAATAATAACATTCTTGAAAACTAACATACCTTGAAGAGTAACATGCAAATGGTCTTTAACGTTTAAAAAAAACATGCTAGTGAACTTAGTCAGTTACAGTCCTTTTCAATGGAGGCATAGTTTCAATGAGGTTCTAAGATTTGGGAGAACTTAGCTGTGTGCCACCCAAGAGTAATCACTAATATGTCTGTCATCTCAAAATCTAGAGAGCAACCTGGTTATTTTCTACTTTATGAAACTTCATTAGTTATGGGAATTTGTATTATTGATGCTTTTGACACATATTTCTGTAAGTAATTATTATGTACAAATTGAATTTTTTCTTGAAAGCTACAGTACTGGGTTCTAGAAGTTTTCTGGGTTACAACGCATGATGCAAGTAAATATAGAGCTGGCAAGGTAGGGCTTCTAAAATTATGATTAATTTAGCAGAATGTTGACTTGATTGTGGCTAAGAACACTAAGATTGAGAGAGGCTTGAAATAGTTTTTTGTGGCTTTAAGATTAGGGGGAAAACAGTAATCCTTTATCTTTTTTTATTTCTTAACAGTAAATGGAAAAATAAATTTAAGCCATTCAATTTTATTTATAGCAGTGGTTAGCTCTTCTATGAAATATACTCTTGTTATGCATTTTCTTTTGTATCTTACAGAGAAAATACCTGAACAGATCTGTATCTTCCACTATTTTCTTGTCCTTTCTGAAATGCTACTCAGTTCATTGGCTGGAACAAAGACTAACAGCAGAATTTCATTTTTCTAAAAATTGCATCCTCATCTTTTTTCCTAATTTCTAACACAGCAAATACAGATACTGAAGATTGATAAAACAATAGCCATTGTAACAATAACCCTGTGTTGTTGTCATCACACCCTTAGGGTCTCCCTTCCACATAGTGGCACTAGTGAAAGAACCAATAACACAAATGATTAAAGTACCTAGTTAGATTATGTGTGGTAGGGCCTTGCTACACAAAGCGTGCTTCACAAACTAGGGACATTTACACCACCAGGGTACTTGAAGGATATGGAGAATCTCGACATTGCTCCATATCTATTCAATTAGAATCTGTATTTTTGCAAGAAGCCAAGTGATTCACTTGCACAACAGAGTTTAGGAAGCACTTTTTTAATGAGACACCAGAGCTACCTCCACAAATTAATCTGTATCTTCTTTCCTATCTTCCTCTCTTTCCTTCCTTCTTTCTTCCCTCTTTCTTCCTCTCCTTTCTTCTCTCTTCTCCATGTATTGTTTCTTCTCACCATCATACCTTTCTCAAACATTTACTCTCACTATTTTTCTTTTTCAACTGTATTAATCAACTCTGCATGGGAGTTTCTGCTTGTATTCTTTTGTTGGATGGCATCATGGGTTGATAATGTGAATATCCTCTAAAGGACACTAATCTCATGAGATCAAAGGAAACCCACTGCTCTAAACTCCCACCTGGTTCATTATGACATAGTGTGGGGCTATTACTTCAGAAGGCATGGAACATCCAATTGAAGGCTGACCAGATGTAGGAGGGGAGCCAAATACACATTAGTGATCAATGATCTGTCACGGACTCAGAACATGAGGACAGGTTCTCCTCAACTGTACTACAACCTAAGAGGTACAAGTTATTGCAGGTTCAAAATGAGAAGAAGCAATTAATAGTAAGAGCAGAAAGAGAAATGGATAGATCAGAAATGCACCTTAATCTCACTTCCATCTTTTGCCTAGTAGAAAACTACAATTGCTTCCCTCTCTGACTCTACTTACACTTGTTTCCAAAGTGTTCTCCAATTAAGGCCTAGAGTGGTGTACACTAAAATTATAGTGAAGTCCATCACTTCACCCTGAAATGCTCTGTGGGATCCGTTCTCTGCCATTCATTCCCTAATATCACCCCATCACTTGCTCCTTTGCTTGCTAGACATCATCTTACTTTCCTGCTCTTCACATACCTTGTGTTCTCAGGAACAGTTAATTTGGACCTTCTGCATGAGATCCCCTTGGTTGACAACCCCTTTCTCAGGCCGTTAAGAGATTACCATTGATTACTTATTACTATTACAAAACTTCTTTACATAGGCACTCTCTTTTCTAACATTAAATGTAGTGCAGAGAAGTTCATATCTAGAATAATGTATTTGTTTACACAATTACCATGTAACTCATTCCATTGTGCGTAAGCTCCAAGTGGGATACATCTATCTTGCCTACTATTCTATCCTAGAGTCTTGAGTTGTCCTCAAGGACAACAAGCAAGAATTCAGTAATTTTTAAAATTGCTAGTGAATGCCCCTTTTTTTTGACAGGCAGAGTTAGACAGTGAGAGAGAGACAGAGAGAAAGGTCTTCCTTTTCCATTGGTTCACCCCCAAATGGCTGCCACGGCTGGCGTGCTGCACCAATCTGAAGCCAGGAGCCAGGTGCTTCCTCCTGGTCTCCCATGTGGGTGCAGGGCCCAACCACTTGGGCCATCCTCCACTGCCTTCCCTGTCCACAGCACAAGGCTAGACTGGAAGAGGAGCAACTGGGACAGAATCCGGTGTCCCGACCAGGACTAGAACCCTGGGTGCCAGCACCGCAGGCAGAGGATTAGCCTAGTGATCTGCGGTGCTGGCCAATGAATGCCTTTTGTATCAGGTTTGTGCATATTCCCCCTTAATAAGGTAGTACAACTCAAAAAATTGATAGTGTACTTCTCATTTTATAGATGAGAAACTAGGTTTCAAAAAGATCACTTAGACAGTAAAAGCATGCCTGAGATTCTAACCCAGGACTGTCTAAGCTTGCAAAATAAGCTAATTCTGAACCTTACATTGTTGGTCTTGTTAAGAGATAGCCAATAGCAGTGATTTCTCACGAGTATGAATGCTCAGAAGCATGAAATTGTATTCAGTGTACTTTGGTAATACCTTATAAATATTTTAAAATTTTATTTATTTCATAGGGGAAGGCAGATGAAAAGAGAGACAAGCAAGGGGGTCTCATTCACACTCCTACCACCCCACATACCTGCAACAGCAGAGGCTGGGCCAATCTGAAACCAGGAGCTGGAGACACAATCCAGGTCTTTCTCACAGATGGCAAGAACACAATTAATTGAGGTATCACTGCAGCCTTTCAGGGTCATCAATAGTAGAAAGAAGGATTTGAAGATGGAACTAGGACTCAAACCCAGGTATTCTGATTTGGGACATGGACATCTTAACTGTTAGTCCTGGATCACATTCCTAGCTCCCAGCTTCGGTTCTAGCTATCGCAGACATTTAGAGTGTGAAGGAGTAGATGAGAGTGCTCTCTATCTCTTTCTCTCCCTCATTCTCTTTCTTTATTTCCATATTGCTGAATCTCAATAAGTAAATAACTTTTTAAAAATTAAATTGACACAGCATTGGATCATAAGTAACATATATGAATTGGCTATTTAATTATTATCATAATTCTAACTTTAAAAGTCAATCAGGGCCAGCGCCGTGGCTCAATTGGCTAATCCTCCGCCTGCGGCGCCGGCACCCCGGGTTCTAGTCCTGGTTGGGGCGCCGGATTCTGTCCCGATTGCTCCTCTTCCAGTCCAGCTCTCTGCTGTGGCCCGGGAGTGCAGTGGAGGATGGCCCAAGTGCTTGGGCCATGCACCCGCATGGGAGACCAGGAGAAGCACCTGCCTCTTGTCTTCAGATCTGCGCAGCATGCCGGCCATGGCGACAATTTGGGGGGTGAACCAATGGAAGGAAGACCTTTCTCTCTGTCTCTCTCTCACTGTGTAACTCTGCCTGAAAAAAAAAAGTCAATCATATGTAAGAAGAGGCCAATAAGTATCATAGTACATAATCATTACTCTGTGTGCAAAATGAAAATTTTAAACTATAATTATCACATGATTTACTTTGTCTGAGATTATTCACTGAGTACATAATACCAGAAAGTGATAAATCTATTTTTTTTATTTTTTTTAACTTTTATTTAATTAATATAAATTTCCAAAGTACGATTTATGGATTACAATGGCTTCCCCCCCATATTGTCTCTCCCACCCGCATCCCTCCCCTTTCCCACTCCCTCTCCCCTTCCATTCACATGAGGATTCATTTTTGATTCTCTTTATATACAGAAGATCAGTTTAGCATACATTAAGTAAAGATTTCAACAGTTTGCTCCCACACAGAAACATAAAGTGACAAATAATAGATGATTTTTTAAATGATGATGAAATCAGATCAGACCTATTGTCATGTTTAATCCCAGTGAGAGTCAAGTTGGAATTGATAATTTCTTCTTCTTTTTTTTACAGAAGATCAGTTTAGTATACAAAAAGTAAAGATTTCAACAGTTTGCACCCCCATAGAAACACAAAGTGAAATATACTGTTTGAGTACTCATCATAGCATTAAGTCTCAATGTACAGCACATTAAGGACAGAGATCCTACATGAGGAGTAAGTGCACAGTGACTCCTGTTGTTCACTTTACCAATTGACACTCCTGTTTATGGCATCAGTAATCTCCCTATGCTCCAGTCATGAGTTTCCAAGGCTATGGAAGCCCCTTGAGTTCTCCGACTCTTATTTTGTTTAGACAAGGTCATAGTCAAAGTGGAGGTTCTCTCCTCCCTTCAGAGAAAGGTACCTCCTTCTTTGAAGACCTGTTCTTTCCACTGGGATCTCACTCACAGAGATATTTCATTTAGGGTTTGTTTGTTTTTTTTGTTTTGTTTTTGTTTTTTTTTTTTTTTTGCCAGAGTGTCTTGGCTTTCCATGCCTGAAATACTCTCATGGGCTTTTCAGCCAGATCGGAATGCCTTTAGGGCTGATTCTGAGGCCATTCTATGAGTCTACTGAGTATCTTGCTTCCCATGTTGGATCACTCTCCCCTTTATTTATTCTATCAGTTAGTATTAGCAGGTATTAGACTTGTTTATGTGCTCCCTTTGACTCTTAGTCCTTTCATTATGATCAATTGTGAACTGAAATTGATCACTTGGACTGGTGAGATGGCATTGGTACATGCCACCTTGATGGGATTAAATTGGAGTCCCCTGGTATGTTTCTAACTCTACCGTTTGGGGCAAGTCAGCTTGAGCATGTCCCAAATTGTAAATCTCTTCCCTCTCTTATTCCCACTCTTATGTTTAACAGGGATCACATTTCAGTTAATTTTCAACACTTAAGAATAACTGTGTATTAATTACAGAATTAAACCAGTCATATTAAGTAGAACAGACAAAAAAACTACTAAGAGGGATAATGTATTAAGTTGTTCATTAACAGTCAGGGCTATGCCGATCAAGTCACCATTTCTCATAGTGTCCATTTCACTTCAACAGGTTTCCTTTTTGGTGTTCAGTCAGTTGTCACCGATCAGGGAGAACATATGGTATTTGTCCCTTTGGGACTGGCTTATTTCACTCAGCATGATGTGTTCCAGAGTCCTCCATGTTGTTGCAAATGACTGGATTTCGTTGTTTCTTACTGCGGTATAGTATTCTAAAGAGTACATATCCCATAATTTCTTTATCCAGTCTACCATTGATGGGCATTTAGGTTGGTTCCAGGTCTTGGCTATTGTGAATTGAGCTGCAATAAACATTAGGGTGCAGACCGATAAATCTATTTTGACAGTTACAAAATATCGTCTCCCCTCAAACCACCAACTTGAGGCTGTTACACAAATTTTACGAAGTACAAGTAGCAGTGTATACAATTTTTTTTTTATTAAATAAGCATTACTAAGTACCTACAAAGCAGTGGTTACTAGATAGAGTTTCAGATTGATATTTTAAAACTGCCATATAAAACGTTAAAGCTAGTGTGCCTTGCCTACAGCTTTCTTTTATATTCTATTGAACCATATATTAATCTGTGTGTTTCAAAGTCTCTCCCTTTATGCTCCCCTCCTATTCCCATCACTCAGTCTTCATTTTCATCCCCAAATCTATAGTTTAAAAGCCTTTTTGGCAGGCACCATGGCTCAGTAGGCTAATCCTCCGCCTTGCGGCGCCGGCACACCGGGTTCTAGTCCCGGTCGGGGCACCGGATTCTGTCCCGGTTGCCCCTCTTCCAGGCCAGCTTTCTGCTGTGGCCCGGGAGTACAGTGGAGGATGGCCCAAGTCCTTGGGCCCTGCACCCCATGGGAGACCAGAAGAAGCACCTGGCTCCTGCCTTCGGATAGGCGCTGTGCACCGGCCAAAGCGCGCTGGCCGCGGTGGCCATTGGAGGGTGAACCAATGGCAAAAGGAAGACCTTTCTCTCTGTCTCTCTCTCTCACTGTCCACTCTGCCTGTCAAAAAAAAAAAAAAAGCCTTTTTGAAAGCACAGGAAGTAGACATATTACACATGATAAGAAGTAATTACTGGAATGGAATAATGTTGATAAATGTGTCTGTTGTAGTGAGATTTTATTATTATCACTACGGATTAAACAGCAAATATTGACTATATTAGCACTGTTGGATAACTGATGTTTCCATAGACTGTACATCATAGTGGTTAGCTCTAAATTTTCTTTAAAATTTAGTTTTTGTATCATTGCTTTTGAAAGAATACCCAGTCTTGTCATAGTTCTTCCTGAGAATTTTTTTTCACTTATCCTCACTGAGAATATGTAATATGCAATTGTTTCCTGTGTTTCTTGGAATGTCAAGGAAAACACAGGCTGGATTAGAAAAGATCTTTGTTGTCACAAGGCAATGTTGTGGGAGATCAAATTAAAGCTGCCATATACAATACGGACATTCCATATTGGAGTGCTGATTGGTGCCCTAGCTGCTGTGCTTCTGATTCGCTTCCCTGTTAATGTGCCTTAGGACAGCAGCAGGTGATGTCCCAAGTACTTGGGACCCTGTCATTCACGTGGGAGACCCAGATGGAGCTCTAATCTCCCGGCTTCAGGCTGGTTCTATCCTGGTGGCAATTGCAGCCATTTGGGGAGTGAACAAATGGATGGAAAATCTCTCTCTCTCTCTCTCTCTCTCTCTCTCTCTCTCCTTCAAATAAATAAATTGTCTTAGGATGAATGGAAAAATGAGGAACTATTATGGTCCAAGTTTTCTCCAGTTCTCCTTAAACATATAAACTCCCAGCACTGGTTTCTGAAAGATTATGTTTTCTGACATGTCCCTTAGCTGTAAAACAGACAAATAAAAAAAATGAGGACATATGAGTTATAATATTCCTTTTATCGTGGAAACCATGTTTCTATTAAAATAGACATTTCCTTTGAACTATAAGACAGCTATTCCAGGAACTTTGGTATGTGGTTCTAAAGATTAAGAATGAGGGCCCTGACAATGTAGTAAGTTTAATTCTTATTTCACCATTTATCAAAAAACTGATTGATTTTGTGGAAATTACTTAAGTTTCTTTGTTTCAGAGACCAAGATTTATTCTCTCTATCTAAATTCATTACATTTTAGACTCTAAATATGCTGCTTTTCCACTATGAGTGATATAATCTCATGGATGATTATATGGTATGTAAAAATTGATAGTAATTATTGCCTTTTTTAAAAAATAATTTATTAATTAATTTTAAAAGTAGAGTGACATAGAAACCTGAAAAGACAGAGACAGAAAAAGATATCTTCTATCCATTGGTTCACTTCCTAAATGTCACAACTGCTGGAAATGGCTCAAGCTGAGGCAAGAGTCTGACTTTATCTTGGTCTCTGATGTGGATGGCAGGAATGGAAGCACTTGGGCTACGTTCTGCTGCCTCCCCAGCTTTCTGAGTCAGAGGTCCAATAGTCAGAATTCAAATGAACTTTGATACAGGATGCAGGTGTCCCAAGCAGTACTACAAAGTAATACCCCAGATAGTAATTATTATTTTAGGATGACAATGATAATTTTTAATGTAACAGTACAAGAACTGTGTTATACAGTTTTTTTTTCATTTATACAAAAATGAATCTATCAGAAACAGTATGTGGCCTAAACTATGTGTGCAAAAAATAACTTCACACAATGGAAACCCACTATTCTGTTGTGGACATGAATGACTACATGGCCCTCCTATGTTATAGAATCCATTAAGAGGATAAACTAGTTAATCCATTTAATGTGATTAGAACAGAGCCTG
Source organism: Oryctolagus cuniculus (assembly GCF_964237555.1). Classification (NCBI taxonomy): domain Eukaryota; kingdom Metazoa; phylum Chordata; class Mammalia; order Lagomorpha; family Leporidae; genus Oryctolagus; species Oryctolagus cuniculus. Next base: position 120,311,616 of record NC_091436.1, read on the forward strand.
GCACAAAATAAACACTTAATAAATCATTGCTGAAAATGTGAATGATATTGAGTGTACTTTCAATTAATTAGTAACTAAGAATACTTTCAGCCCATTGTTTGCTGGAACAACTGAAAATGAGTTCATGCTTGGTTCATTGAGATCATAATGGAACTAAGTCCTCAATTATATTTATTTTCTATTTCACAATGCTTACATAAATATGTGCTCAATCTGGAAAGACAGCATTTATCAGAATTGCAATCATTCTGAAAAGGCTATAAAAACCAGAGTCTATCTTTCTGTTACCAAAGACATTTTGAGCTCTTTCCCAACTCCAGTCAAGTGAATCTATCAACAATGAAGATACTTTGCATTTTTATGGTCTTTGTCTTCACTGTGTCTTGTGGTCCTGCAGGTAATATTTATTAATATGGAAAAGATGTGAGGGACAAAATGTTTTCCTAACTACTTCATTCTGAAATAAAAAGGCAAATTATTGTTAATGAGACTCCATATGAAATCCTATGAGACAATCTCTGTCTCATGGAAGAAGGAATGGAAAGAGTTGATAGTTGAGAAAACAATGCCCCCCCCCACTAGGATGTTGCCTTGGACTTATTTTATTTTATTGGTTTGTGATAAAACTGTGAACTAGGTGATTCCTACTGCCTTCTATTTTAAAATACAATTTGATGAGCTGACAGCTATTTTTAAAATTGAATTGGTAGCTGTTTTCATAATAAAGTTTTTAAAAGACTAATTCAGTAACTTAAGGATTGGAAGGGGCCCAGTTGGAGGTGCATGTTTATTTAGGACACAAAACATTTTGACTGTTTTTTCCATACCTTTATTCTCTTTACTCTGAGGAAAAATACACTAATAAAACATTAATGATGTTCTATTTACCAAAAACCACAAAAACCTCAAAATGATAATGGCAATGGAAATACTGCTAGATAAATGTTATATGTATTGGACCAACTTACAGGTGAAAAGATCTTCAATCGATATGTCTGGGCAGGACTTCAGGAACAAAATGTTTAAACTCTATATGTTGAAAGCTCTATCTATGTAATTATCTTTCTATCTCTTAGTATCAACCTGGATTTATAATCATAGTTATTTTTTCTCAGATCCACAGAAAAAAATAAGAGAAGCTCTAGTGAGAAAACGAGAATGTTACCTTGTTCGTGGTTCTTGCAAGACTAAATGCAACACCTGGGAATACGTTTATAATCACTGTGATACTGAGCCCTGCTGTGTGGTACGGGAGTACATAAGACCACAGGAAGTCACTACGATCAGTACAACAACTCATAAAAATGCAAATTCTCATTCAAATATTTAACAGTATACTGTAACATTATGTTTGACTCTCTGGGATCATAATATTACTAATCTTCCATCATAGTTATCTGTTATTTTACCATATTCAAATAAATGTATGCTCAATTCGGGAAGATTGCTTATTAGAATTATAATGACTCTGAGAAAGTTGTAAAAACCGAAGTCCATCTTTCTTTTACTAAAGGCATGTCAATAAAAGCGAATTTTTACTTTCTATCAATCTGTTTTCAAGTGAGTGTCCTCTAGCCTTCTGGGTTGTGCAATGATTCCATGACTGAGTACACTGTAAAGTTAATGTGAGGAAAATAAAGAAGAAAGTATGTTAGGGTAGAGAAGCATCTGCCACCCAAGGAACGACTCCAAGAGACACTCTCATGCAATCAGCAGGGGGTTTATTGATCCAGCATGCTGGGGCTCTCTGACACACAGGAACAGAGCAGCCCCGGGAAGTCGAGGGTCAGGGTTTTTATACAATTTTCAGAGGCACTCCACACATCATGGTACTATTCAGCAAATCATCTCATCACATGGGAAATTCAAAGGATATCTCCCAAAATGGGATGGCTTTGGGGTTGATGCCCTTTGAATTGATTGGCCGAAGCATAGGGTCTGAGCTGCTGGGGTGTACGTGCCAAACTGCAGGGTCCTCCACAAGATTACGGGAAGGTTTGTGGCTTATCTGGGAACTCGGGGACAGGGAACTGGTTGGGGGAGGCAAGATACAGGAAAGGGGTAGGGAGGGGCTTTGCGCAAACAGCGGGTGAGGCAGAGGTTACAAAGTTTGTTTCTTTTTTTTTTCTTTTTTTTTTTTTTATCTTTATAGCTGCACATAGTTTCAGTTTTGGGGGAGGAGGCTTAGGCCTGTAACTTTAAATCCCGCTCCCCACAATCAAGTTTTACAGTGAAGAATTGAGCTTGCAGAATAGGCAAAATCAAAGAGAAAAGCAGACAGCACAATTTTCTATTTAACTGCTGACACATAGTCAAGAACAAGCTCAATTCTTCAAGTACAGTAGCCTCTTCTCTAAGCTGGCTGAAGATTTTCTCCACCAATGTGAAAAAGTACAACCATCTTTAATGTTTCACTTCATTTGTGATCTATTTGTTTGCTTTGTGGAGAAGCTTACTAATTTTCATATTATCTTTGGTTATCAATAGTCATGGCTTATGCTACCTTTCCATTGTTTAATATAAATGTGTTTTTCTTGGACACAAAGTAGATACATATCTTAATCATATAATAAGACAACATTAATAAAAAATACAATAAAGAATAAGCAACAAAACTCAGAAGGAAGTAAAATGAAAAATATTAAGGTCTCACCTATGTAAAAATACACCAAGAAAATAGGAAGAGGAAATATACTGAAACTTAAGAGTAATTACTAATTTAAAAAAAATTATTTTTTAATGTGAAAGTCAGAGTTACAGAGAGAGGGGGAGGGACAGAGAGACAGAGAGAGATCTTTCATCTGCTGCTGTACTCCCCAGTGACCACAATTTCCAGGGCTGGGTCAGGCCAAAGGCAAGAGCTCCATCCAGGTCACCCTTGAGGATGGTGGGGGCTGAAACACTTGGACCAGTTCTGCTGTTTTTCTCAGGCCATTAGCAGGGAGCTGGATCTGAAGTGGAGCAGAAAGGACACGAACTGGCACCCATATGGGATGCCAGCATCACAGGTTGAGCTTCACATACTACACCACAATGCCAGCCCCAAGAATTATTATTTTGAAGTGATGGGTTCATGATCGATATATTTTCTCTTCATAACATGATGTTGTTTTATGAACAGAATTAAAGCAATGTAAAAACAATTTAAGGGTCTATTTTTCCTTAATCTAAAATAATATCAAATTTGGAGCAATTCAGAAATACTCAAACATATAAAGAAAAGTTACTTTTAATTTCTCACCCAGAGCTATTATACTAAATCATGAACAGAGGTTGCCAATCCAAGGATCTACTCTCTCAAGAATCTTACTTAAATTCTATCATTTTATAATTCAAAATTGAATGCTTCTGTCCTTTTCCCTCTCTTCAATGAACTCATATTTTCAGGTTTCCACATTCCACATTAATTTCTACTATAATGGTGAATTAATTTTAACATATATGCTTTTATACATTACAAAGCATCAGTAAAAACTTAACTCAGAATTTAAATGTAACAACTAAATGTGATTCTTTTTTTTATTTTTATTTTTTTTTTATTTTTTGACAGGCAGAGTGGACAGTGAGAGAGAGAGACAGAGAGAAAGGTCTTCCTTTGCCGTTGGTTCACCCTCCAATGGCCGCTGTGGCCAGCGCGCTGCAGCAGGCGTACCGCGCTGATCCGATGGCAGGAGCCAGGTGCTTTTCCTGGTCTCCCATGGGGTGCAGGGCCCAAGGATTTGGGCCTTCCTCCACTGCACTCCCTGGCCACAGCAGAGAGCTGACCTGGAAGAGGGGCAACCGGGACAGAATCCGGTGCCCCGACCGGGACTAGAACCCGGTGTGCCAGTGCCGCAAGGCAGAGGATTAGCCTAGTGAGCTGCGGCGCCGGCCTAAATGTGTTTCTTATTTACACAATATTATACTGATCTAGACAACATAACAATTTAAGGCAGATTTCTGACTTAGAGGAAATCAAATTCAGTGAATTTGTGGGATAGCGTTATTTTACTTGAATAATTTGCCTAACAATGTGATCATTCATTAGGAAATATAAAATAATATTAGATTTGAAAAGAAACAATTATGCATGTTAAATTTGGATATTTCTGCTGTGTGTGTGTGTGTGTGTGTGTTTGTGTTTGAAGTTCAGGAAATAAAAGTATATTTCCAATATAGATTACCTAAAGCAATGTGATAAAATTATCCAAGAAATTTAAAGAATAAAATACCTCAAATTCCAAGGAATCACATTTAACTTATGTGAAGAAAATCTAGAACCCACAACGTAAGGTAAGAAGAAGATAACCAGTTGAATTCATATTCTCCAAAGTCAGGTTGCAAACATAGAAGAAAATAGGCAACTCCTTCCCCATTACATTTTGTGTGAATTTCATTTTGTTTCACGTCATACTCGAGCATAATAAAATGGTTTCTTGAGTGTATCTGTGTGTTTTAATTCACCAAATTTCAAAATAGTTTATTGCAGAGAAATATGAGGAAACTTTAAAATGTTCATGGAAAATGGAATTGAAAAGTAGATTTTTCAGAATCTTCATTTTTCATGAACTTTTTGAAGTCCCTTGGTAGTAGTCACAATGAATGTAATAGTCAAACTATAAAAGATTTTTAAAGTAACAATGCCTTATCGGTAGGACTTCCAGAACAATGGAGTAAATACCCTGAAAAATCTGTGCTTTCAGAAAAGCAACACAACATTGAAATAACATTTTTCAAAATTAACTATTTAAGATCTCTGCAACATAATTAGGCTTACAAAATATCCAAGGAGCCTTTACTTTGAAAAAAAAAGCCCAACTTTTTAAAAAAGATTTATTTATTTATTTGAAAGGCAGAGTTATAGAGAGGCAGAGGCAGAGAGAGAGAGAGAGAGAGAGAGAGATCTTTCATCGGCTGGTTCACTCTCCAAATGGCTGCAACTGCTGAGCTGATCCAAGGCCAGGAGCCAGGAGCCAGGAGCTTCCTCCAGGTCCCCCAGGAGGGTGCAGGGGGCAAGGGACCTGGATCAACTTCCACTTTTTCAGGCCATAGCAGGGAGCTGGATCAGAAGAGGAGCAGCCAAGACTCAAGCTGGTGCCCACATATGCTCCCAGCACCGCAGGTGGCAGGTTTACCTGCAACGCCATGGTGCCAGCCCCCAAAATGCAGAATCTTGGAAAGAACAGTGAGATTTGTGATTTTTGTTTTGACTGATACTTAAAAGCCATGCATATGGGACCAGAGCTGTGGCACAGAGGGTTAAAGCCCTGGCCTAAGGCATCGGCATCCCATATGGGCTCCAGTTCTAGTCCCGGCTGCTCCTCTAACGATCCAGCTCTCTGCTATGGCCTGGGAAAGCAGTAGAAGATGGCCCAAGTCCTCAGGCCCCTGCACCTGCATGGGAGACCTGGAAGAAGCTCCTGGTTCCTGCCTTCGGATCAGTGCAGCTCCGGCCCTTGCGGCCATCTGGGTAGTGAACCAGTGGATGGAAGACCTCTCTCTCTGCCTCTACCTCTCTCTGAAACTCTGTCTTTGAAAAAAAAAATCTTTAAAAAAATTTATGCATATTTATGGGGTACCATGTAATGCATCCAAACATGTATACACTTTGTGTGATTTTTAGTTTAGTGTAAACAACAATGTCACCAAAGTTTCTTTTGGTGAAAATATTTAAATCATTTCTTCTAGCTCTGCCTTTCAAATAAATAGGTAAATCCTTAAAAATAAATATTTGAAAGTAATCTATAAAAGTTTTTAAAAATTAATATAACTTTCAAATACTTGAGAAGGGTAGCATAAGAAAAAGTAAACAATCTAAGTCCATATATTTAGAAACAAAGATATATTCTGTTGTGGGGTAAATCAACAGTATACAAGCTAGATTACATTTTTTGTATCAGTATTCACCAGAAGACTTGAAACTAGGGATATTGAGTTGGAAAGTTACTGCTATTCATTACAAAATTTCTTCTCATTATTTATTCTTTGAATGCATTCTGAATTAAAATAATTTAAAGATTTTTATTTATTGATTTGAAATCAGAATTACAGAGAGAGAGACAGACAGAGTGAGAGAGATCTTCCATCACCAGTTCATCCCCAGATGGCTGCAACAACCAGTGCTGGGCCAGGACAAAGCCAGGAGCTTCTTTCAGGTCTACCATGTGAATGGCAGGAGCCCAGATACTTGGACCATCTTCTGCTGCTTTCCCAAGGACATTAGCAAAGAGCTGGATAGGAAGAGGAGATGCTAAAACACTGGACAAAAATTGGCACCCATAGCGGTGTTGGCATTGCAAGCGGTGCCAGCTAAGCCACAAGGCTGACCCTGAATAAGAATTTTAAATAAAAAATGACTATTTGGACTTTCCTGGGAGAAAAGAGAGTTTCATAAATATTTAAGTTTCATTTGAAAAGTAGAGTAATAAAAATAGAGGCAAAAAAATGAGGCTTAATATTTAGCCCTTGTAAATGAATGGAGAGAAATTAATGAGATAATTGCATATAATTAAGGATTGGGATATGTGGACATATTAATGAGTTTGCATGCCAGATTAGTGAACAAAATGTATTTGAAAAATAATCAATCCTTTAACATACAACATCTAGTTGTTTTGTATCTGAGATGGTAAATTAATATTTTTCTTAAATTCACTTCATGTTTGCCCTTTTGTATTGGTACTTACCTGAGCACCACTGATAAGAAGATATGTTTACACCTATCATTCACATCAAGATTTCCCACTAAAGCTCAATTTATTTCAGATATTTTCTACTTCAGTAATTCTGCCCACAGCCCTAGTCACTGGAGCAGAGACAGGTACATAAATTAAAACAATATCCGGTTAAAAACAGAGCCTCATTTATTAGAAAAACTATAAATAGTTAAAGTCCCTTGGCTTTTTTAAAAGTTCTAGATTCCATTATAAACCTTTCAACTGATCTTTCCACAGAATGAAGATACTATACTATCTCTTCCATTTTCTGTGTTACATGACCTTCATTCTACCAGGTAAAAGAGATATTCTTAGTATTTTTACATATACCTTATAGCTAGAAATAGAAATATTGGATTCTTTGGAAAATGAATGTGCTTAACACAATCATGTCAATTAAAGTGTTGTCACTGTTGAATTTTGGTATCCTCATTTAGAATACCACCATGTTAATTCACCTACTTAACTTTCAAATTCAGTATGCAGATAAAACATGAAAAAGATGAGATCCTTCATCTTATTTGTATCTTGATTTTAATGTTTAGATATTGAAATGATTAGGAAAGCAATAATTTATTAAATTCATTTTTTTAACTTTTATTTAATGAATATAAATTTCCAAAGTACGGCTTATGGATTACAATGGCTTCCCCCCCATATCATCTCTCCCACCCGCATCCCTCCCCTTTCCCACTCCCTCTCCCCTTCCATTCACATGAGGATTCATTTTCGATTCTCTTTATATGCAGAAGATCAGTTTAGCATACATTAAGTAAAGATTTCAACAGTTGCTCCCACACAAACATAAAGTGAAAGATAATAGATGATTTTTTAAATGATGATGAAATCAGATCAGACCTATTGTCATGTTTAATCCCAGTGAGAGTCAAGTTGGGAATTGATAATTTCTTCTTCTTTTTTTTTTTTTTTTTACAGAAGATCAGTTTAGTATACATTAAGTAAAGATTTCAACAGTTTGCACCCCCATAGAAACACAAAGCGAAATATACTGTTTGAGTACTAGTTATAGCATTAAGTCTCAATGTACAGCACATTAAGGACAGAGATCCTACATGAGGAGTAAGTGCACAGTGACTCCTGTTGTTCACTTTACCAATTGACACTCCTGTCTATGGCATCAGTAATCTCCTTTTGCTCCAGTCATGAGTTTCCAAGGCTATGGAAGCCCTCTGAGTTCTCCGACTCTTATCTTGTTTAGACAAGGTCATAGTCAAAGTGGAGGTTCTCTCCTCCCTTCAGAGAAAGGTACCTCCCTCTTTGAAGACCTGTTCTTTCCACTGGGATCTCACTCACAGAGATATTTCATTTAGGGTTTTTTTTTTTGGTTTTTTGTTTTTGTTTTTTTTTTTTTGGCCAGAGTGTCTTGGCTTTCCATGCCTGAAATACTCTCATGGGCTTTTCAGCCATATCAGAATGTCTTTAGGGCTGATTCTGAGGCCAGAGTGCTGTTTAGGACATCCACCACTCTATGAGTCTGCTGAGTATCTCGCTTCCCATGTTGGATCACTCTTCCCTTTATTTATTCTATTAAATTCATTTTTAAGACTCAGAAGTGTAGGCTTGATAGTAAATAGGACCCACAGAAAATAAATGGACTGAGAACAACAGTATATATCTCATGGGATATCAATAGCATAATCTATAATGTGATCCAGGATATATCTAGAATATGCTGGACAATGAGGAACAGTAGGAATAAAAGGACAAATAAAAGATGTAGGACCTCAAACATCCTTGTTAAATTAATCAATGTATTAATAAAAGATTTAGTAATGTCCTATGAACCAATTTAAAAGAAGTAATAAAACATGTATTGCTGTGAATACCTGGATGGTCAATCTTAAGAGGTTTAGCCACTTAACCAATGAACTATTTATAACAATGGAGATATAGTTTCATATTCCTATATGTTCCATTTAGCCCTAGAAAAAATGGGATCCTAAAATGTACATAATATAGCAGATACAAAATTGGGATCAATTCAGAAGACCTAGATTTTTTGACTAGCTCATTACCTAATAATAGCTTTGTGTACCTTGCCACTCAGATTTTACAGAATTGTCAACATCTGTAAAATAATACAAAGAAAATACAAGTATAACTAGTAATAAACTTAAAAAATTAAAACCTGACATATTGTTTTATGCCTATTGATTATATTTACCTCAAAAGAATGCAGTATTAATTCAGTGAATAAAGTATTAGAATATAATCCTATAAACTAAAATTTGTCAATTTAGATGTTTTTATTTTGATAGAGTTGTTGGTGTTGATACAGTCATTATTAGTAATGAACAGAACATGAGGAAATGAGGGTCTGAAATATGATTAGGAAAGGCAATCAGGCATATAAGCTGGCATGTCAATCAATTACCACATAATAGTGTTATTTACTAAGCACAATTCTAGACTCTGAGATAGCATAAATAAATTCACCCTCCAGTGGAATAAAGAAAATTGATCTGAGTTAGGTTTGTATAAGTATTATTTAAACAGCAAGAATAGTGAAATTATAGGAATGGTGCAAATTTGAGGAAATGTACTGAATTCCCTAATAAAGTGCTTTGAAATTTAGAGTAACACAGAGAGGCAATAGTAAAAGCAAATAGATGTGTGTTTTCTGTATGCAAACAGCTTTCCATATTTTTTCACATAGACATATGATCTGATCTTTCAGATAACATTGTGAGATGACTATTATAGACTGTTTATAGAAGAGGAACATAACATAAAAGAAAATTTTTCAAGGTGACACTACAATGTGTCACAAGTGGAACACAAATGTAGATTTTTCAGATCCTAGCGTATTTTTTTTCTTTTTCATCATAATGCTTCTGATAGTAAACACTGAGGTTAAATAAAAGGCTGAGGGTTTGGCATTGTGGTGTAGTAATAGTAGGTAAATCCACTGCCTGTGACATTTGCATCTCATGTGGACGTAGGTTCCAATCCCAACTGCTCCACTTCTGATACATCTCCCTGCTAAAGCACCTGGGAAAGCAGCAGGAGACAGAATATGGCCCAAGTGCTTGGGTCCCTGCACCCAGGTGAGAGACCTGGAAGAAGCTCCTGTCTCCTGGCTTCCATCTGGTCCAACCCTGATTGTTGCAGCCATTTGGGGAGTGAACCAGCAGACAAAACACTTCTTTCTCTGTCTCTCTTCCCTCTCTCTTTGAAACTCTGCCCTTCGAATAAATAAAATAAATCTTAAAAAAAAAAGAAAAGGCTGAATAAAAAAGCACAAGGTCAAATGGAAGAAAGCTGCACTTCAGATGTATAGGGTCTGTATATCATCAAATTCAGCATTGACTGAGAACTATAGGAATCTTTAAACAAGGTTTTGAGGACATTTGATTTGAGAATAGTGACCACAAGCTTACTTTACCCTTTGACTCTGTAATAAATACTAAGTTATGAAATATACAGGAATGCACAAAAAGCCATCTTTTTTTCTTTACCATTAGCAGACCAATGAAACAGGAAGGGTAATACAAAATATCAGAGCAGATTGCTTGGAAGCAGTTCACAGAATAATACATATGCGTTTTACAATAGTGTCTTTGGCTACCGATAAAAAGCTAAAATAAAGGAATGAAAAGAGTTCAGTCTAAGTGATTATTCTGACGGAAAAACAGTGTTTTGTCCAAACAGGGTGACATTATGCTGGAGAGGTCAGTCACAGAAAATCGATAGATTAGTACTGACAGTGGTTGAAACATGAAGGAATTGAGTACAACATAATCAATTCATAAAGACAGTCAAGTCAGCATACTATCATGGATTACAGAGTGTGATTGCCATTAAGTAACCCTACAAGAGCTATACTGGCCGGCGCCAGTGCTCAATAGGCTAATCCTCTACCTAGCGGCGCCGGCACACCAAGTTCTAATCCCGGTCGGGGCACTGGATTCTGTCCCGATTGCTCCTCTTCCAGTCCAGCTCTCTTCTGTGGCCCGGGAAGGCAGTGAAGGATGGCCCAAGTGCTTGGGCGCCTGCACCCGCATGGGAGACCAGGCGAAATCACCTGGCTCCTGGCTTCGGATCTGCGCAGCGCACCGGCTGTGGCAGCCATTTAGGGGGTGAACCAACGGAAGGGAAGACCTTTCTCTCTGTGTCTCTCACTAATTCTGCCTGTCAAAAAAAAATAAAATAAATAAAAAAAGAAGAGTGAAGAGATGTTCATTTGTGGTGAATTGTTAGCTAGAAAACAGTGTCAGTTCTGGTGCTAGACTAGGTTTTACCAAATTTAAGATCAAGGCAACTAAATTTCTTAGATAATTTGTTTACTCGGGAAATTTAAAGAAAGGAAAATATCCCCAAATCCCAAAAGTGTGAGGAACTTCATGATAACAGTGGACAATGGGACTATACCTTACTCAATTAGAGTGGATACAAAGCAAAACATATAACAAAACACATGTTAAAATATGGAAGATTAAAATATGAAAGTTAACAAATATTGATTTCAAACAAGAAATTTCAATGAGCATCAGAAAATATTACGGTGACCAGTGTTGTGGTGCAGCTGGTTAAAATTTCTGTGCTGACAGCACTTCACATCAGAGCATCAGTTGAATTCTGGCTGTTCTGCTTCTGATCCAGTTCCCTGCTAATGTGCATGGGAAAACAGTGGGAGATGTCCCAAGTACTTTGGTCCCTGCTATCCATATGAGAGACCTAGACGGGGTTCCAGGCTCCCACTTTCAGCCTGACCCAACCCTAGTTATTGCAACCATTTGGGGGAATGAACCAGAAGATGGAAGAACTCTTTCTCTCTGTCTCTCTGCCTTTCAAATAAATAAGATAAATCTTTTAAAGATAAATAATATTATTAATTGAATGTAATAAAAAGATACAGAGACAGGCATTGTGGTATATGCATGTTAAGTATCCGCTTGGCTGCCTGCATTTCATGTTCAAATCCCAGCTACCCTCCTTGCAATCCAGGTTGCAGTTCCTGCCTATGGGAGGTAGAAGATGATGGCCCAAGTATTGAGCCTCTGCCACAATTACAGGAGATCAGGATGTGAGTTCCAAGTTCTTGCTACAGCCTGGCCCAGACCCGGCTGTTGAGACCATTTGGGGGAAGAACTAGTGGATGGAATCTCTCCTTCTCTACCTCCTCCTTCATCTCTGTGTCTCTGTCTTTCAAATAAATAAATATATATTTTTAAATATTCTTTTGAAAGAAACCCAAAACCTAGAATCCAAGTCTAACAGCATCAGAAGTTTGCCTGAATTTCAGGATTTCAAGGTTAATATAATAGTCTAAAATCAATGTCACTACATGAGATTAGAGAAAGCTAATTTTAATAAGTCAATAAGAAAAGATGATTTGTGTAAAAGCAATTACTTTTAAGTGACTCTTTTTAAAAGTTTTTTTTTTTTAAGATTTATTTGTTAATTTGAAAGTCAGAGTTACACAGAGATAGTGGTCTTCCATCTGCTGGTTCACTCCCCAGTTGGCTGCAATGTCCGGAGCTGTGCTGATCCAAAGCCAGGAGCCAGGAGCTTCTTCCGGGTCTCTCACCTGGGTGCAGGGGCTCAAGCATTGGGCCATCTTCTACTGCTTTCCCAGGCCATAGCATAGAGCTGGATTGGAAGTGGAGCAACCAGGACTTGAACTGGCACCCATATGGGATGCTGGCACTGCAGGCAGCGGCTTTACCCTCTACACCACAGCACTGGCCCTTTAAATGATTATAAGTGTTTGAAAGACTGCAATTGAAGAAAAACAGTATCATTATTCACAATATATGATGTTTTTTGTAGAAAATCAAAGGGATCCATAGTAAAATAAAAATAATGCATAGGTGAATTTAGCAAAACTGTTAGATACAGATCAATGTAAATATATATATACCTGTATATTAATGCCTAAATATTATATAATTTCAGTATCATTTAGAATAGCATTGAAATATCAACTACAAAAGGAATAACTCTACAGAAAGATAATGAGATCTCTACACAAAAAAACTAAAACATATCAACTGATTAAATAAGATCTAAATTCATGAAGGGATATGCTGCATTAACAGATTGGAGTACTCATTGTTGTAAAGCTTGGATATTTCCAATCTGATTGACAGAGTTGATGTAATCTTCAAAACAACTTAAAAATTGCTTGATTTTTTGTTTTATTTTGTTTTGCTATACTTGATGTAGTAATTCTGAAATTTATATGGAAATGAAAAACACCAAATAATAACAAACATAGTATTGTGGAAAGAAGACTGAGATGGGAGAACTTGATCAACAAAACAGTGTTATATTGAAAGGAAAAATGTATCAATGGAGTAGAACAGAGAGTCCAGAAAAATCCACACACTACAGACCTTTGATTATTATTATTTTTTTATTTGACAGGTAGAGTTTACAGACAGTGAGAGAGAGAGAGACAGAGAGAAAGGTCTTCCTTCCATTGGTTCACCACCCAAATGGCCGCAACGGCTGGAGCTACACCGATCTGAAGCCAGGAGCCAGGTGCTTCTTCGTGGTCTCCCACGTGGGTACAGGGGCCCAAAGAGTTAGGCCATCCTCTGCTGCTATCCCAGGCTGCAGCAGAGAGCTGGACTGGAAGAGGAGCAACCAGGACTAGAACCGGTGCCCATATGGGATGCCAGCCGTAGGTGGAGGATTAACCTAGTGAGCCACGGAGCCGGCCCCAGACCTTTAATTATTGATAAAGATGGTACCACAGGACAACATAGCAAATAAACTTTTCAATAAATGGGGCGATTTCATTACACAACCTGAAAAGTAAAAATGAAACTCGACCTCTACCTCTTACCATAGCTAAATGTAAGAAAAAAATGCATCACACAAGTAAAAACAGGACAATTCACTAATGATCTTATCACAGAAGGGTGATATTTATTCATCAGTAATTTTTTGCAAATTAAAAACATCATTGAGTAAAAAGACAAGTTTTATATTGAAAATCATATCTGTAGTATGTTTATAATGCAAAGGATACATAAACAGAAAATATGAAAAGTGAGTACAAAACTATTTAAAAAGACAAATAACTCTGTAGCAAAATGGTCAGGGATTGATCATTTTCTAAAAATAGATATCTATTAACTCAGTAAATATAAGAAAAGATGTCAAACTTCCTCAATAGTTAGAAAAATGAATTTTATGGTGAAATATGACATGGAGTGTATGAGCTTTCATTACATTCATTTCAGATAGAATTACAACTTTTAAGCAGTGATTGGTTTTGAATGTCTGTTGCAATTATTATACAATGGTACAAGAAGTTTAAGTTATCATAACTGATTTGGAAATATGTTTGGTATTATTTATTAATGTTGAAGCCATGTACACACATTACCTTTACATTCTACCCTTGGGAATATTTCTAATGGAAACACATGAAAATGAGCCCCAAAATTAAGTTCTAGAGTATCCCAAAACTGTAAGCAATTTATTTGTCAGGAAATAAGTTTTAAATTAAATACATTGACATAACAGTGTGTATTCTGATAATTAAAATGTAAGAATTACAATATGCAATTTGTGAATGACTTTCAATAAAAATTTGAGTGAATGAAATGTTAAAAAAGTATTTGTACTGTATAGTTGCATTCACACAAAATTTTAAGTGTGCAAAAAATTACAAATCAAGAAATTGATGTCTTAATAAATGAGAAATTGGGATTTGATTATGCTTGTGAAGAAGCACAAGTGGCATGTTGATCATGTTCTATTTCTTAATCTGGGTAGTGCTTATGTGAGTACTTAACTTTTGAATTATACTCTTATTTCAACATTTATGTTTAGACACTTCTACAAGTTTGCTTTTCCTTTATAGAGTATAGAAATAAAAGAAATAGAAGAAATAAACCGTATGATTTTTATTATACATTTCTATAACTAAAACTTATTGTTTTGTTTCAAAAACAGAATGTATCTATATAATATAATATACAGACCTCAAGAAGATCTAGAATTTGTACAAATTTAGGATATAGCAGCATTGATACTAAACTGAAATCATTTCAAAGGCAGAGAGGGGTTTTCAATAGTGTGAAACAATAATTCATTAAAATTGAAAACTTTTGCTTTGCATTTCTGTATGTCAACATTATAAGAATTTTTACATTTTGGAAAGTAAATATGCATTTGTCTTATAATAAAATTGCTGTTGCCTACAACTATAACTAACAAAAACATTAAGTAAGGAAAAATGATTTGGAACAAATACGGCAGATAAAATCATTATTATTTTTTTTTTTTTGACAGGTAGAGTGGACAGTGAGAGAGAGATAGAGAGAAAGGTCTTCCTTTGGCCGTTGGTTCACCCTCCAATGGCTGCCGCGGCCAGCGCGCTGCGGCCGGCGCACCGCGCTGATCTGATGGCAGGAGCCAGGAGCCAGGTGCTTTTCCTGGTCTCCCATGGGGTGCAGGGCCCAAGCACCTGGGCCATCCTCCACTGCACTCCCTGGCCACAGCAGAGAGCTGGCCTGGAAGAGGGGCAACCGGGACAGAATCCGGCGCCCCAACCGGGACTAGAACCCGGTGTGCCAGCGCCGCTTAGGCAGAGGATTAGCCTAGTGAGCCACGGCGCCGGCGATAAAATCATTATTAATATATTAAAATCTTTTATCCATTGAACACTTGAAAAGTCACCCCAGGACCAATGTTTTGGCCTAGCAGGTTAAACCATTGCCTGTGACACCAGCATACTTCACTTTCAATCCAGCTCCCTGCTAATGGCCTGGGAAAAACAGCAGAACATGGCCAAGTACATGGGTCCCTGTACCCACATGGGAGACCCAGAGGAAGCTCCTAGCTCCTGGCTTCAGCCTGGCACAGCCCTAAGCAATACAGCCATTTTGTGAAAGAATCAGCAGATGGAAGATCTTCCTCTCTGTCTTTCCTGGTCTCCTCTGTAACACTACCTTTCAAATAAATAAAAATTTTAAAAATCTTTTAAAAAATCATCCTAAAAATAATCAGCAAAGTGTATGAACAATTAAGAAAGACAGAAAAATATTCAAGATAAATTATCTAAGACATGAAAATTAAAATTACAATGAGAATTCTTTATTTGGGGTAAAATTTATGGCCTTGTCAGCAGCAGCATAAGTTAAAACCTTAGAATCTTACTCTTTTAAACCATCTTAAGGATACATCAAATAAGCCCTAAATGTTGTAAAACACATTTGTCATAATCTGAAGTATCAAAACCTTGGATAGGAACTGATTTATCCAGAAGTATCTGAAAGATTAAATAAATTATAATATGTAATCCCAAGGAGATATCATGTAGCTCAAAATTAATCTTGAATCTTGTTAAGAAGAAAAATATGCAGCACAACATTTTAAATCATATATTAATTTAAAATATTTCAATTTTATACATACCTAGGATTCCAAAATAATAGTGTATTCATATCTTTTGGAATTTTCTAAATTTGGTACAATACACATACAATATTTTTATCAAAAAGTAATGTATACTTAAATAAAAGATCAATAATTTCAGATACTCTCTTGTCATTGTAGCCACATGCTCTTTGGTGGAGGCTGATCGCTGCTCAAGATATAAAGGTTTGTGTAGAAGAAAGTGTCACATGGATGAAAAGCAGGTTGATGTATGTTTCGCACCATTTAAGATTTGCTGTGTCGACAGGCCATCTATTGATGATTAATTCTGAGATGGAAAACATCCGTCTCAACAAAGAAGCTGCATGTGCACCAGTGCAGAGAGTTTTAAGATTACTTTTAAAGTCTCTGAAATAAATGATTAAACACATAAACCAATATTGTTACAGTTCTTTATAAGGTGTTAATATATTCACTTAAACAAAGAAATGAGGTAGGGACTCTAATTTTCTCTAAGATGGAGGTTTTATTAGATACATCTGGAGCTAATTTCTTACCACATGACTATCATTCAATTTAAGTTGCGTTGGTCACTTAAACTTCCAAAATTGCATGTTTCTCAACTTACTCATGATTTCATTAGAAATTTGACTCATGAAAATAAATATTCATGAATTCATCAATTTTCTAAAGATTACCATCAGGTCATTAGAGTCAAGATACACAAACACAAAACCAAAGCAAGAGATGACTATATGCTATAGAAGAGCCTGGATACACTCTTTCTCTGTCATCCCTCAGGATTTTGCTTATTCAGAAAAGAATACTAACTAAATACTATTTTACCATTAAGAATGAGTTATATACAATCTGATTTTGGGCTAAAAAATCAAAACTCAAGTATTAGCTAAGATTTTTGTTGACATTGCCATGTTTTTCAGATGGAATGGGGAAAGTCTATTATTTCAGCGTCAGTATAACTGCAAGACAGCATAAGTAATTTGTGTTTATTAAAAGTTGTCAGGGGGTGGTGAAATATTGAGGCCAGAATTTGTTTTCCAGCTAAAAAGGGTAAATTATTCTTGCATCAATGTTCCTATAGACACCCAAACTTTTTTTAATAACTACTGCTCCAGGATTTTTATTTTGTTTTGTTTTTAATTGAAGATCTTCTGAACCCAGTGGGAATGTCTACAATAGTAATTAAAATTAATTACTAGGACAGGGATTTTGTACCAAAACAGGGATCAAATAGCTATTGGGGTTGCTAGTGAATTATATCTCAAAAAGCAAGTTTAAGTCATAGAGTACACATGTTAGGGGAAAAGAGTATAACCAATTCCTGTAGTAGTGTAGGATCAGAAGCCAGATGTGAGAAACAGTTTTGAAGATTTAAGAAAAGAAGGAAGAAATATGTAAAGAGCTCCAGGGAAGAGGAATGAGTTCAGAAAACTGAACATAATAAGAAGTAAGGCAAATACTCAAAATTTACTTTAAACTTTGAAAGGCTAGGAAGATATTGACCACAAGACAGTTGTTTAACATGCAGAAACTAGTTATGATAACCAAAACTTGTAGAAAAATATATAATAAACTAGTCACATTATTCCCGACTGACTGGGCCTGTGTTCTTTCCTCCATTGTAATAACGGAATTCCAGGAAGAGCCAGTAGATAAAAGTCAGTAGAAAAGCAAGATCTTTTACATGTAAGGAGAGTGTACATTCAACAGTGTGTGTTGGTAATCCCAGGAGAGAAGTGCACTCAGCAAGGTTATGGGCTCTCCCTTGGCATGATGAACAGTCAAAGGGGGTAGTGTCTGAGGGCAAGGCTAAATTGAATATTCAAAGGGGCAGAGTTTGGGTGTCTTGAGCACAGCCCATTCTCTTGCCTATTTTTAGAAATCTTACAGTGCTGTGGTGTCAGCTGCATGACTAGAAGTGTTAGCCATGGAAACTTTATTACATTTACTTTACAATCAACTGAAGTTCATTGCAGGAACACAGCAGACAACCATATTGGATATTTGTAACTGGTGCCCATTCTAAGCAGTGAAACCACAGAAAGTAGTGGTTTTCTGTTAATGGAAGTGAGGAGAGTTTGGAGGTACGTGGAAGGGGAATTTCTGCAGTGCAGGTTAGGAAGTCGGGTCAACTGAAAGAAAGTGGGACTTGGGCAGTGAATGGAAGAGCAGGGGTGGAATGGTGCAGAGAAGGGGGGTGATTTAAGCAGTATGGGTCATGCTATCACACCACTGGCCTGCTGCATAGGAGGAGGTGCTGTGCTAGCTATGACGCTGCCAGGTGCTAGTAACCCTTGTGCTACATCCCTGCCTACATCATCTACCCTCTCACTACTCGCCCTGCCAAAGATTTATTTTTCCTTTAATCTTTTTGGGAGATCAAGAGAGTTAAGCCTGTTTTCTGAAACTCCTCAAATGCTGTGTCAGAGCATTGTCTCTGCCTAGGTGGGAAATGTAATTTCTTGACAAGTGATCTAAAAATTCCATTTGAGGAGCTAGAGCTTGAACACCAGTTCTGGACAATGTCTGGAATCCCTGCATGATGGTAATTTTTACATGAAACTGTTATATTATGGAAGAGAAAAATCTAACAACTAGGATGAATAGACCTAGGTTAAAAAAAGGAGCAGAGCAAAAACCATTATTGAGAAGGGAGAGCATTTTTACTGCTTCTGGAATGGTGGAAGCTTAGGTACTTCCATTACTAAAATTGTGGAACCAATTGACTTGATTAAAATTTTTTTATATCTTTTCCCGTGATTCCACTTTCAGAAATCTAAGTGCAGTAGATTTCTTTTAATCACCTCCTTGTTCTGCCAGTAGGCAATATAGGGTTAGCCAGCTGTGCATGGCTATTTTATCTAAGAAATCTGAAGAATCTCAGAGCTGCTTTAGGGCCTGGTAAGAATCTTGAGCTAAGTCGACCAGGGCAGTAAACAGGTTTCTTAAAGCAACTTGGTGGTATGTAAAAAAATTATCTCCTTCTGCCACTCTGGTGGATTTTCATGTCAATTGCAGTATCAGAAAAAGATAGGAGAAGAAATAGGAAGAGCATGTCAATAGGAAAGTATAGCAGGCTTCAACAGGCTTAATGCCTCCCCAGGAAGAAATGTAAGGCAAAGAACAAGAAATTACTTTTTGAATTAGCCTTTTGAAGGTAAACATGAGGTACTTAACTGGTGTACAAGCATAGCCAAAATTATTTCTGGTGTGCTTGTGAAGATTCAAGGCATAGAGATTGAATTTTTAACAGATGGACCTAGCTAGAGATTCTCTGTAATTTAACTTCAACAGTTAATATTTAAATGTAATAATGCTGATAAGTAACATGTGATACTTCCTTTTCTATTTAGGCTACAAGTGGTCAGAGGGGGATCCCTGTGTCCAAGTTTTTAACAAAATTAGATTTCCTGAGTAAATTGGTTATTAATGATTTTTGGAATCTAATCCAAAATAATTCTGTTGCTATATTTTGTTAGAGCCAGCTGTATGTGACCTATTTTGATCATGTATTTTATTCAGTCTTTCATATGTGAATCAAAAAGGATGTCAAAGTTGAGGAAAGGATCCCAAGTAACATTTTGAAGGGGATAACATTTAAGGTAGTCTTGGGTCTCATTCTCATCATGATGGGGACAGTGAGGGATAGCTTAAACATTTATTGAGGACTCCAGGCTTCGTTAGCCAGAGCCCTTTTAAGACACTGTTGCTTCTCTCAACCTTGAGTGAGGACTGGAGCCTTCAAGAGGCAGGGAAATGGTGGGAGATTCTCAGAACACTGGTTATCTGTTAAGATTTAGTGACAACAGAGGGGGTGATTGTCACTCTGGAATGACATTGGGAATCTAAAACATTAGATTACTCCTTAGTATAGAGATTTGATACCTACCTTTAGAGTCAACTGTCTCTTGACAATGTCTAGGACTTTTGGATTCAACAAAGGATATTAGGCTACTGACTATTCACCTGAAGAGGAATGAAATCTTATCTCCACTTGTCACCATGCAGGGCCATTAACTGAAAATGGTTCCAAGGTCCAGATGTAATAGGTCAAAAAATAAACTCCAGAAGAAAATACAGGGGGAAATCTCCATGAATTTGGATTTAGCAATGGTTTCTTAGATATGATACCAAAAGCACAAGTAGAAAAAGAAAATAATTCCTGAAAAATAATTTTACCCAAAGTAATTTTTGAGCATAAAATGGCAGTATCAAGAAAGTGAAAAGAGGGACCGGTGCTATGGCATAGCAGGTTAACACCCTGGCCTGTAGCACCGGCATCCCATATAGGCTCAAGTTTGAGACCCAGCTGCTCCACTTCTGATCCAGGTCTCTGTTATGGCCTGGAAAGGCAGTAGAAGATAGCCCAAGTCCCTTACACCTGCTTGGGAGACCGGAAGAAGCTCGTGGCTCCTGGCTTCAGATCAACACAACTCTGGCCATTGTGGCCAACTGGGAAGTGAACCACCAGATGGAAGACCTCTCTCTCTCTCTTTCTGCCTCTCCTCTCTCTGTGTAGCTCTTTCAAGCAAATAAATCAATCTTGAAAAATAAAGAAAGTGAAAATAAAACTCACAGAGTATAGAAAAATACTTGTACTTTATATAAGAATCTGTTATCTAAAATATATAACAAATTTCATAACCCAAAAACAAGAAGACAAATAATCCAATTCAAATATGGACAAAGGACCCAGATATGCATGTCTGCCAAAAAATACATACAAATGACTAACAAGGACATGAAGAAATGTTAAATATCATCAGCTATAATGGAAATGCAAACCAAAAATATAATGAGATACTTCACTCCCAAGATAAAGTGACTACCATTTAAAATAACTTTTATTGGCAAGGTTTGTAAATGTGAGAAAACTGGTGATGACACTAATATTGAACCACAGGTAGGCAAAAAGTCCCCATTCCATGAATCTAAACATCTGTTCAAACCCAAAGGCCAAGATTGAGTAATCAGTAGTTTTAAGGCCTGAAATTCTTCATTGCAAGAGTTAACTGAGAGTTGCCTAGTATTAGGATGCCAGTACCATTCTAGGAGCCAAATCTCTTCTTATTCTGTGCAAGAAATTTTGTGGCCAACAATAAGAGTCATCAACTTCCAGGCCTCCTGCTCAACCAGGGCCCTTGCTATGAGGTTTCTTTAGGAAGGAATCTCAGAACTTCATGAGACATGTGGTCAACAGAAGACATTGAGGAGAAAGTTCGAGGGGTAGAGTACTGCATAAAGGAAAGAAATGGCACCAGAGCCTACTTAGATTCAGTCAGAACTCAAGAACCTCACCCAAATAGATATGCCAGCCAAGACAAGTCTAAAGCAATAGAAGACAAGCTATAAAAAATAGTCAGAAAGTACTCTGAAGTACAAGGGTGATGAGGCAGAGCCTAATGAGCAGGACCCAGGACAATATCTTTCCTTTCCAGAATATCACTGTGGTTTTACATTCTAATGCAAGGATATATTAAGAAAAAACATGTCAGTTGCTATATTTAGAACATTATTCAATGTATGTCAGTATTTAAACCCTGATACTAATTTTCAATCTACATTTTTTGCATTCTATAAAATCCTTAATTTTAGGGCACATTATGAGATCTGAAATTAAGAAAAGCAAGAACTTGAGAGTCCAGAAAAATACCCCTACCTTTAGAGTCACCTGCTTTTTGACAATGGCCAAGACTGTTGAATTCAACGAATAATATTAGGCAACTGACTATTCACCTGAAGAAGAATAAAATACTTTTTATCTAGTGTTTTATGTTTCCATATCACTATCCAGATCTTTGGAAGGCTAACTTATATGTTCAAACACTGGAAACACAAAGTTGGTCAATAGGTAGTGGTAGATATTCCCTGGTAAATTGCGATGTTGGATGAATACATGAACAAATATTGTGCTGTTCATAGAATTTTTGTAAGGCCTCAAGTTCACAAAATACTGAAAATATTAAAAATGAATCTTTTAGGGTGGTGTTGTGGCATACTGGGTAAAGCAACTGCCTGAAATGCTGACATCCCATATAGGCACCAGTTTAAGACCTAGCTACTTCAATTCTGCTCCAGCTCCCTGCTAATGCACCTGGGAAAGCAGTGGAAGATGGCCCAATTGCCATCTGTCCCATTGAACTTCATGCCTATTTTTGTGCCAGTATCAGGCTGTTTTGATTATAACTGCCCTGTAATGTGTCTTGAAATATGGTATTTGTTTCTGTTATTTAAGATTGTTTGAGCTATTTAGGGTCTGATGTATTTCCACGCGAATTTTAACATCGTTTTTTCTAGATCTGAGAAGAATGTCATTGGTATACTGATTGGGATAGTATTGAATCTGTACATAGCTTTAGAGTGTTAACATTTTGATGTTATTAACTCTTCCAATCTATGAATATGGAAAATATTTCCAATTTTTGGTGTATTCTATTTTTCTTTACATTTTCATTGTGGAGATCTTTCACCTCCTTGTTTAAATTTACTCCCAGGCATTTAAAATTTTTGTGGCTATTGTGAATGGGACTAATCTTACAAGTTCTTTCTCAGTCATGGCATTTTCTGTGTATACAAAGGCTATTGATTTTTGTGTGTTATTTTTATATCCTGCAATTTTACCAAACTCTCTTATAAGTTCCAATAGACTCTTAGTGGGGTCTTTTGGTTCCCCTATATATAAGATTATATCAGCTGCAAACAGGCATAATTTGATTTCTGCATTTTCAATTTGTATCCTTTGATTTATTTTATTTATTTATTTATTTATTTATTTATTTATGTCTGATGGCTACGGCTAAAATTTCCAGAACTACATTGAATAGTAATAGTGAGAGTGGACATGTTTGTCTTATTCCAGATCTTATTGAAATGCTTCCAACTTTTCCTCACTCAATAAGATGCTGGTTGTGGGTTTGTTGTATATTGCCTTGATTGTATTGAGGAATGTTTCGTCTGTACACAACTTGCTTAAGGTTTTTATCATGAAAGAATGTTGTATTTTATCTAATGTTTTCTCTGCACCTATTGAGATAATCAGATGGTTTTTATTCTTCAATTTGTTAATGTGATATATCATATTGATTGATTTGAATACATTGAACCATCCCTGCATTCCAAGGGTAAAGCTTAGTTTGGCATGGTAAATGATCTTTCTAATGTCGTGTTTGATTCAATTAGCTAGTATTTTACTGAGGATTTTTGCATCTATGTTCATCAGTGATATTGCCCTATAATTCTCTTTCCATGCTGTATCTTTTTTCTGGTTTTGGAATTAAGGTGAGGTTAGACTCATAGAAGGAGTTTGGGAAGATTCCCTCCCTTTCAGTTGTTTGTGTGGTTTGAGAAGCAATAGAATTATTTCTTCTTTGAAAGTCTGGTAGAATTCAGCAGTGAAGCCATCGGTCTTGAACTTTTCTTTATTGGGAAGGTCTTTATTACTGATTCAGTCTTGGTTATTGGTCTGTTAAGGTTTCTATATATTCAAGACTCAATTTTGGCAGATAATGTATGTCCAGGAATCTATCCATTTCTTCTGGATTTCTAAGTTATTGGTATATACCTGTTTGTAATAATTACTGATGATTCTTTTTATTTCTGTGGTATTCATTGTTATGTCTACTTTTTCATCTCCTATTTTATTAATTTGGGTCTTCTACATCTTTTTTTTTTGGCTGGACCAATGGTGTATTAATTTTGGTTATTTAAAAAAAACAGTTCAATTCACTGATATTTTGTATTATTTGATTGATTTCAATTTTGTTTATTTCTTCTCCAATTTTAATTATGTCTTTCCTCCTACTAATTTTGAGTTTGGTTTGTTGCTGTTTTTCTAGGTCCTTGAGATGCAGTGGTAGCTCATTTATTTGATGCCTTTCCAATTGGTTGCTATAAACTTCCCTCTTCATATTCCCTTGAT
This sequence comes from Oryctolagus cuniculus, assembly GCF_964237555.1. Lineage (NCBI taxonomy): Eukaryota > Metazoa > Chordata > Mammalia > Lagomorpha > Leporidae > Oryctolagus > Oryctolagus cuniculus. Next base: position 120,335,607 of record NC_091436.1, read on the forward strand.
ATGATTGATAAGTTTGATATGTTGCATTGTCATCTTCATTCATTTTCAGGAATTTTTTTATTTCTTTTTTGTTTTTTTCTATTTGTTTTTTTTTGATTTTTCAAGGCTTTAATTAGACTGAAACATTTTATGAGATTTTTTTTAAACTTTTATTTAATGAATATAAATTTCCAAAGTACGGCTTATGGATTACAATGGCTTCCCCCACATACCGTCCCTCCCACCCACTACCCTCCCCTTTCCCACTCCCTCTCCCCTTCCATTCACATCAAGATTCATTTTCGATTATCTTAATATACAGAAGATCAGCTTAGTATACATTAAGTAAGGATTTCAACAGTTTGCTCTCACACAGAAACATAAAGTGAAAAATAATAAATGATTTTTTTAAATGATGATGAAATCAGATCAGACCTATTGTCATGTTTAATCCCAGTGAGAGTCAAGTTGGGAGTTGATAATTTCTTTTTTTTTTTTTTTTGTACAGAGGATCAGTTTAGTATACATTAAGTAAATATTTCAACAGTTTGCACCCCCATAAAAACACAAAGTGAAATATATTATTTGAGTACTCGTTATAGCATTAAATCTCAATGCACAGCACATTAAGGACAGAGATCCTACATGAGGAGTAAGTGCACAGTGACTCCTGTTGTTGACTTTACCAATTGACACTCCTGTCTATGGCATCAGTAGTCTCCCTATGCTCCAGTCATGAGTTTCCAAGGCTATGGAAGCCCTCTGAGTTCTCCGATTCTTATCTTGTTTAGACAAGGTCATAGTCAAAGTGGAGGTTCTCTCCTCCCTTCAGAGAAAGGTACCTCCTTCTTTGAAGACCTGTTCTTTCCACTGGGATCTCACTCACAGAGATCTTTTGCCAGAGTGTCTTGGCTTTCCATGCCTGAAAAACTCTCATGGGCTTTTCAGCCAGATCGGAATGCCTTTAGGGCTGATTCTGAGGCCAGAGTGCTATTTAGGACATCTGCCATTCTATGAGTCTGCTGTGTATCTCACTTCCCATGTTGGATCACTCTCCCCTTTATTTATTCCATCAGTTAGTGTTAGCAGGTACTAGACTTGTTTATGTGCTCCCTTTGACTCTTAGTCCTTTCATTATGATCAATTGTGAACTGAAATTGATCACTTGGAATAGTGAGATGGCATTGGTACATGCCACCTTGATGGGATTGAATTGGAGTCCCCTGGTATGTTTTTAGCTCTACCATTTGGGGCAAGTCAGCTTGAGCATGTCCCAAATTATACATCTCTTCCCTCTCTTATTCCCACTCTTATGTTTAACAGGGATCACATTTCAGTTAATTTTTAACACTTAAGAATAACTGTGTATTAATTACAGAATTAAACCAGTCATATTAAGTAGAACAGACAAAAAAACTACTACGAGGGATAATGTATTAAGTTGTTCATTAACAGTCAGGGCTATGCTGATCAAGTCACCGTTTCCCATAGTGTCCATTTCACTTCAACAGGTTTCCTTTTTGGTGTTCAGTCAGTTGTCACCGATCAGGGCGAACATATGGTATTTGTCCCTTTGGGACTGGCTTATTTCACTCAGCATGATGTGTTCCAGATTCCTCCATTTTGTTGCAAATGACTGGATTTCGTTGTTTCTTACTGTGGTATAGTATTCTAAAGAGTACATATCCCATAATTTCTTTATCCAGTCTACCGTTGATGGGCATTTAGGTTGGTTCCAGGTCTTGGCTATTGTGAATTGTGCTGCAATAAACATTAGGGTGCAGACCGCTTTTTTGTTTATCAATTTAAACTCCTTTGGGTAAATTCCAAGGAGTGGGATGGCTGGGTCGAACGGTAGGGTTATCTTCAGGTTTCTGAGGAATCTCCAGACTGACTTCCATAGTGGCTTGACCAGTTTGCATTCCCACCAACAGTGGGTTAGTGTCCCTTTTTCCCCACATCCTCGCCAGCATCTGTTGTTGGTAGATTTCTGAATGTGAGCCATTCTAACCGGGGTGAAGTGAAACCTCATTGTGGTTTTGATTTGCATTTCCCTGATTGCTAGTGACCTTGAACATTTTTTCATGTGCCTGTTGGCCATTTGGATTTCCTCTTTTGAAAAATGTCTATTGAGGTCCTTGGCCCATCTCTTAAGTGGGTTGTTGGTTTTGTTTTTGTGGAGTTTCTTGATCTCTTTGTAGATTCTCGTTATTAACCCTTTATCTGTTGCATAGTTTGCAAATATTTTTTCCCATTCTGTCGGTTGTCTCTTCACTCTCCTGACTGTTTTTTTGCAGTACAGAAACTTCTCAATTTGATGCAATCCCAATAGTTAATTTTGGCTTTGACTGCCTGTGCCTACCGTGTCTTTTCCAGAAACTCTTTGCCTGTGCCAATATCTTGAAGGGTTTCTCCAATGTTCTCTAGTAACTTGATGGTGT